>NW_009622943.1:14606-58401 GCF_000690535.1 Cariama cristata
ATCCCTGGAGGTGTTTAAGAAAAGACTGGAGGTGGCGCTTAGTGCCATGGTCTAGTTGGCATGGTGGTATTAGGGCAAAGGTTGGACTCAATGATCCCAGAGGTCCTTTCGAACCTCATCGGTTCTGTGATTCTGTGAAATATTGGGCAGGCAAAGTTTCCCCAGAGCATACGGCAGAGGTGTGCAGCAGGTTGGCAAGTGACCCAGTGGTGAGGGTGCCCCGGGGTGTGAAAGCCAGGCTGGCGGTCCCGGCTTCAAGAGCCCAGAGGTTCAGAAAAGCAACTACAATCCTCCTTAGAGAAATATCACCTTTAAACAAAGACCAGAGCAAGGGCAGCAGCAACCCAACTGGTCAGCACTCCAGGTGAGGGCTGGCATCACTATCGGGCGCTGGCCGTGGGTCGACGGGCAGTTTGCTCGCATTGCTCCAGCCATCTCCTAGCTGCCCCAGCTCCCTTGGTCCCATGGCCTTGATGCAGTCTAACTCCAGCATCACACCTCCAGCGAGTTTTTCTCCAACAGCTTGCATGGTCTGTATTTATTAATCTTTGTCCCCCTATTTTTGGGGGTCCCTGGTGCCTATGCCACCTTGCCCTGCCCTACCCGGTGCTGCCAGGCAGCTGCAGGCAGGGGTGCTGGATCCAGCTGTGGGCTGCCCTGCGCTCCATCCCCTGGCAACAGCTGGGACTGCAGGGGAAGGGAAAGCCGTCGCAGGAGTCTGGCTTTAACAGATTCGCAGCATTTTTGTGGTGCCCTATTTCGGTGACACAGCCATGGATAATTGCTTTGCTCTGAACAGATATGCGAAACCTCAGGATCTTTTCCAGGTTGTAAGGACTGTGAAGCCCAACAGGAGAGGATGAATTCCTCAGGAAAGGTTCCAGAAACTAAAAATGCACACAGGCTAAAGGAAAAAATTGGGATGTAAAAAGCCTTTCTGGAGGTGAAGAAGGCACAGTGATGCGAGGTTAGCAAGGGCCAAGGCGAATGGCTTGAAAGTCACTCCCACTCCTATGTTCTTAAATGGGATGCACAGCGAAACGGGGCAGTCAAAGCAACAGCTCCGTGGGGTGAAGATTAAGGGCAAGCATCTCGAGAATGACATCAAGGCACTGTAGTCAAAACCATAAAGGAAAAACGGGCATGACGTCAGTGCTCGGTGCCGCTCGGTGTCCCCAGGGTGAGGTCAGCGATCTTACAGGAGCAAAGGAGCTGCTGGAGGAATGCTTTCCAAGAGGGGCTTCAGCCTTTGGTGGTCTTCCCACCTCCTTGGCATAAGCTAGGCTGAGCCAGGTGCCCCCTTCCCACTCCAGCTGCTTGAGCCAAAGGGCAACTTCATCCCCTCCCTGTCACCGCTTCCTCACTGCAGAGAAGCACCCATGCTTTGGGCAGCCAAAACGCACGCGGGTGCAGAGGGACACGCTTTGGGCACTGCCTTGTCACACCTGCACTGGGACTAGGACTGAAAATAACCTGTCTACATTTCATCAGAATTTTGTGGGGTCAGCTTTTTTCCTCGTTTAGGGTTGAAATTCATTATTTTGGGACAAGGTGTCAGCATTTGGAAAAACATGGCCAGTTTTGGCTTGCAGACATTTAAAAAATGACCAAAAAACCAGAGGTGGGAGAGGAGCATGCTGCAGTTTGCATCCTGGGTGTGCTTTGACTAAGTGTGGGTCAGGTCTTGAGCTGTTTCACCATGATTTCTCTCTCATCACTGAAATCAGTGGAATCCCAGGGGCCAAAACAGCACTTATTGGGGAGAAGTTTTAAAAATCCCCCCAAACATTCCCATATCAGGTAGGAAAAATTGTGCAAGATCTGCCGGCAGGCATGTCTGCAGAGCCAGGATCCTGCTGGGTCCCGGCCTCCAAAGTGGAAGACGTTTCTGATAAGTGGAAAAAAGGGAAGAAATTTTTTCCATTGAAACTTCCACAGAATGGTTTATCGTCAATGTAGAGTGGGTGGTGTAATTTATATTTGATTTTCCGTTTTCTGATTAGAAAAGAGGAAGCTGCATTATTTTCTGACAAAAAGTTACGTTTCAGAAGTTGGCAGTTCTGTAAAACACCTCCACCCCCAAAATCCAGCATTACAAAGCCCAAACAACAACAACCTGGAAATCAAAAGCCAAATTTATTTTTGTCATCCATTTTCTTCCAAAATCTGAAAACACTTATTGGGACATTTCAGTGCGAGCAATCACACGCATCCTGGAAATCCTGGCATTTACCAGGCAGAAAACAAAAAGCCGTATTTTAGTTGGCTCTTTCAGCAACAGAACAGAGGTCGGAGGAGCCCAAATGGTCCATCCACCTCCCGCTGCGACTCCTGAAGCTGGCTGGGGATGGAGGGAAAGGATTGAGCCTCGGATCATTTCCTTGTGTGCTCCTACGGGCTCACTTCACTTCCCATTATTGTCCCAGATCTGCTCCCGCCTGCTCTGCCCAACAGGACTGGGGAGGGATGCAAGAGCCAGCCTGGCACTGGGCTTGGAATAAAACCAGCCTCCTTCCTCCCTGCGGCACACAGGAATAATTCACCCAGAGACAATATGCTGGCAATGACTTTCCAGATCAATTTATAGCCTGACCTAAAGCTTTCTTCCTGCCCAGGGTGAAGGGAGAAGGAAGAAGGGCTATTTTTTTGTTCAAAATAGGTGCCTTTGGTGAAGTTGGTCTAAATCAGAGGAAGTTTGGGGTGTTAACACTGAATCTGCTCAGTACATGCTATCCCACTCAAGGTAAGGAGAGAGGCTGCAAGCAGGTTTAAAGTTTCCCCAAAAGCGGATAAAACAGTTAAAAAAAAATAAATCCCAGGGTATAGTCTGGCTATTTCTTATATGAAGTGAATCTGTGAGTTCCCAGAGTAATAGACAGCATTCTTCTATCTGTGGCTTCCCGGAAAAGGAAATAATACAGTCGGATTAGCTCCGGGAAAGTGGCAGCCTTCCCTTCCTCTCCAGATAAGCCGGAGCAGCATAGCCCATCCAGCAACCCGGAGGACATGGTCCGTCACCCGGTCACCGGGGACCCTGCCAGTCGGTGCCCCGCAGCAGCTCCCCTCCATTCCCATTTCTGTGAGCATTGCTCCCCTTTCCTCAAAACTGAAGTCGAGCCCTCTTGGATAAGGCTTCACGCACATGGGGAGCAGGGGCAACTTTGGTCTTTTCTTTTCTAGGCAGTGTCAATAACTCAGCAGCCCAAAGAATTTGTCTTGAAATCCCCTCTGTGGCTCAGTTTTCAGTTCTCTATTCAAGCAGCATGAATGAACTGAAGCTTTTATTTGCATTCTCTTCAAATTGCCCTCCACCGCTAGCATGAGACCTTTGGAAGTTTGTTGCTGGAGTAGCAGAGCCAAGATATTTTAGCCGGGCATGATGCCCCACCGCTACCGCAAAAATCACTTCAAAGCAACTGCTGAGTCAGAAAAAAGGGGGCTGGATGCATTTGCTTCCCAAAGATCACAATGCAAAGTCCGACAAGAGGAGGAGTGGGGAGGGAGGTCAACGGATGCAGCATTCCCTGTCCCTGAATCACTTCTGCAGGAATTCGTAAGATCTGGCATCTCCCAAGCACAGCTGAGAGCAGGGAAAGGCCTGGACAAGGGCACAGGGGTTTGAGGGGGGCTTTATAAAGAAATCCCATCCTAGACCACAGGTAAAGACACCCTGGGCTGTTGCCCATCCTTTGGGTGGGGCTTGGGTGGGGTAGGGGGGTAAAACTGCCCGCCCTGCCGCAGTGCAGGGTCAGTGAACCGGCAGCATCACGTTTGCAAGCTGAGGAGCCGTGTGCTCCAGTGTGGAAAGTGCGTAGGGTTGCCTTCAGGCTTCCTTCCCCGGAGTCCCAGAAAAAAGGGGAAAAAGTACCTTTGTTCTCCTTTGGCCTTCACCTTGCTGCAGCTTTTAAAAAGTGAAGAGCTGGCCCTTTATGATATTTTCAGTTCTGGAAAGCAAAATGTATTCATAAGGACTTTTTTTTTTTTTTTAGGGTTTCTACAGCTTTTAAATTGATGCAGTATATTCTCCCGCACGTCTCGGAGAGCGGTGTAGCTCACCGTGAGCCGTACTTCTCCAGGACAGCTCTTGCTTTGGGGAGGAAAGGAGCAATGGCAGCTACATGTGCGCTGCAGACTGCTCAGACTGCCTGGGTCCCCAAAGTGGACGTGGGGCCATCCCTCCCTCCCAGACCCCAGGTGGTCACCACTCCCTCCTCTTCCCTTCTCCAACAAGGGACCGACTGACTTCTTTTCCCAGAAGGCACAAAGGCAGGGAAATGGTAGGGAATGTCCATCATGGCCCCTTTCTGCTCCTCATCCTTCTCTCTTCTGCTCCAGTCCTGGGTAATCGCCCTCGGTGTGTCCAGACCTCTATCTCACCTAGCATCCAAACCTGCCGAGAAAATATTGAACTGCGTCTTGAGCTGGGCGGGAGAGGATGGTCCTGCTCCATCTTAAGATTTCAAAACAATTCCCACTCTACATTTGCTGAAACCTCCAGGAATTTTTCAGGAAGGAGACGAGTCAACCCTGGGGTAGCCCAGAGCCTAGCAGTTAGCATGTGGCCTTGGGCAATCGGGCGTCGGGGATGAAACCCCTGCTCTGATGCCTGCAGAGCAGGCACCTGAACATCCCACGTCCCTTCATCCCTTCGAATCTTGCCTTGCTAGAACCAGTCCAGTCCTGTGGGAAGTGTTAGTTTTGATGAATCAACATTTTCCAGCAAAAAAATGTGGCATTTGCAATTTCCCAATCAGTCCTAATTGAGAGCATTCAGAAAAAGCAAACAAACAAACGAGCAAACCAAACAATGGCAGAGGGAAGGAAATGAGCTGGGCATCTCCAAAGAGCTGTCCTCGCCCGAGCATCACTGCCGGGGCAGCAGTGCCAGCAGATAAACAGCTCTGGACTGGACACAGGAACCACCATGTTCTGATGCAGGAGCTCGACCTTGCTGCGAGTAGCTGCTGGTCCCTTTGATGCTGAACACGTGTAGGCTATCGCTGTAACGCAAGATGCAGCTCTGATGGTCTCTAGACCCGCCCCCCGGTCTGTGCCTGTCCTTGGCATGACCCAGGTGCCCCATTCCTAGAGAAGCCAGAGGTATTTCCACAGATTTAAGCCAAAGTAAGTATTCATACTTCCAACATTTCCCATCAGCAGACGTGTATAATTTTGTCAGGTAGGTACAGATGGAAATCTCAGATTTGCACTAGAAAGTCTCAGCCTTGTCTCAGAAGAGCCTCTCTCCTCACTTGCTTTCCACAGACCCCCAACGCTGAGTGCAGGATCTTGCTCCTAGGTGATGCAGGACAAGTCCGGGTAAGTCCAGCAAGTCTTGGGTTTTCAGCTGTGGAGAGGAGCACTTCTCTTGGATGTGCTTTCCCTCCAGACCACGCAAGTAGACCTGATGCTCTGCCTTTGGGATCAAGGTGACATCTCCTTGGGGCAGAAGGATGTATGGGATTGCTGGAACTCAGTTGTGTGCCTGAATATGATGATGATCTTACCATGAGTGATAGCTCTCCTATTTTTACTGCAGTTCTCATGGGGCACCAGGACAGGTAGGATAATTGTTTCTAGGGGGTCCCCTTTAGAAACCACTGGAGCTACATGCTGTGAGGTTTGGTGGGAGCCAGGTAGCTCAGAAACAGCAAACTTCTTGCCATGCTTTCATAACCACCAGATTTTGGCCCTAGGTTGCCTTTCACAGCTGCAAGCTCTGCTTCTGGGAATGGTCAGCAGGGCCCAGAGGAAGGGGTGATGGAGAGGGATAGAAAGGTGGTGGGGGGAGCAGCACTGGCAGAGCAGCGCTAGTGTGGCAGCTGCAGGAGGGGACCCCTGCCATGGGCTCTTGAATGCATCAAGGGAGCCCATATGGAGGATCACCACAGGGAATCGCTGGTGCTTTCTCATTTTCTATTTTATGGCTGTGTCATCTTTCTAGCAGCTCCTCTGGCTGCTCTTCCAGCCCTTCAGTTTGCAGTGGTTTTGCCAGTTTTGTGCTCATGATAGGAGCGGGAGCTGGCTCATCCTGGCAGGGATGAGACGGCAGCTTCCATCTGCACAGCTCTGATGGAGGCAGTCAGATCTGGTTTGGGAAAAAAGGCTGTTAAAACCACAGCCTCCTCTTGGACCAGCTTTCAAAATCTGCCACCAGCAAAATGCAGCCCTGGCCACTGCTGCTACCTCTGCCATGCTGTGCCCATCCCACGGGGACATCCTGCATGGCTTCCACTATACTGGGACGGGAGTCCCTCAGCAGAGGGGACACAACCCTTCCCCACACTCTCTGCCATCCCGGCCAGCTGGCAGTGCCGTGGCAGCTTTTCCTTCCAGAAAGTGGTGATTTGGGGGCTAGTTACTTGAAAGAGGTTTTCAAGAGCAGGGATGCTGACCTGAAACACCCAGCTCTTGGCCAATGCACTCAAATCTCCTTTTAGATGAAACCTGCTTTCTGCACGTGACTTGTTAAACACTTGTGAGCAAGAAGGACATTTCAGAGCAGGGACTCTGCCTGGGCCTCCCACAAGCAGAAGAAGGAACTGGACACACTTTCTAAATTGGTCATGGCGGTCGTCCGCAATTTTTCTGGCTACAATTAATAGGTGACTTAATTCTTTGCTTAATCTGAACTGTTTCCATTACGCAGCTGAGGAAGTTCGGTCTCCCAGCTGCCTCGCTATATTTGGGCTGGGAACTGCAGGAAGCTGATCAGCATAACATTGCCACAGATATTCCCCTGCAATGTTTCCCTAGAAAGAGAAGTCTCCTTCAAGTCTCTCTGCCCTCTTCCCCTCGTCTCCTGGGCACCAGGGGTACAGGTTGCTCTGCATCCCCACTCCGGCGCTGCCTAATCCGCCTCCCTCCTTCCTGGGGAGATCGTTTGGATGGCAGAAGGATAATGTGAAGTGATGGGTGGCTCCAGGACCTTTTAAAATTGCCTTACCTGAGCACAGATGGCAATATCCTAAAGTAAACATCAGTGCCCCCTCCCCAAGACGCGGATGCATGGACTGGCACGGTCCTTCGAATAGATCCACAACATTTATTCAATTGCTTTGAAGGTGCAGTAGTGTAAGTGCGTGTTCCTACCCAAGGCCCACAAGCTTCTCACCGCTGGCCTGGCTGCTAGTTGCAGTAGTTTTCCAGTTGGTAGAGGGAACACGTGTTGTGGCAGCATTGCTCAACGATCCCTCGCTTCACTTTCTCAAACTCTTCCCGCTGGAAGGGCAGCTCTCCTACCTCACCATGCAAGGGACCGCTCACTGCCAGGGAAGAAAAAGAGAAACCGTGGGACATCGCAAGCATCAGCCCTGGCCATTGAGCCCTGCAGACACCACATTTTTAAGCTAGAGTTTGCTGGAAAACGGAGAGGACGTTACAAAGGTTTCCCTGGGTTGGTGCTGCTTGTAGCACATTCAGGCTCTGTGTTTCCTCTCCCAGAATAATCCTTTGGTGACCAGAAGGAGCCGAGCTGAGTGGATATCAACAGTGTGAGGGACAAAAGCATACGGGAAGGTGTGTGCAGAAGAAAAAAAAGCCTGCACCCTCCCTGGGCTGAGCAGCTAGTAGGTAAGATGATAAAATGGGCTGGTCTGCTCCAGAGAGGTGATATGCTTGGGGCTGCAGCCCCGCCTCGGGCAGTTGCCCACTCTTCTGGGAGCCTGGGCAAACAACTGGGATGTCTGTGGGATTGCAAGGATGGTCCAGTCCTGGGGCTGGATGCATTTCCCAGCTGGTCCTGAACAGCCTGCTCCTGTCGGCTGCCTGGATGTAGCCTCAAGCCGATGGCAAATGCATTCGTGTGTGTCCGTGTTCACAGCTGGGGACGAGTTTTTAGAAGGAATGATGAATTGGGGTATTTGGACACAGACAAAACTCAACAGAATGTCTCGTTTGCCGGTGGGAACTTGAAAGCTTGTGGACGGAACAGTTCAGGTTTTAGTTGCCCAATGAAAATATAGAAAATGGCAAACAAAACAGTGCTTTTTCCTGTAAGAAGAAAAGAGGCCCTAACAACAAAAAGCAAATGCCTGGAAAGCAAGAATCAGATGTGGTTTCTAGGGCAATATGAAAGTACAGCACAAGATGCAAAATCCCCAAGCCCCCAAAGAATGATGCAATGAACGAGGCACAAGAGTAACAAGAAATCATTACGCTAGTGTGCTAAGAGGAAAATTTAGGAAAGATTTAGTCCAACATTTAGTAGAAGAGGAAATAGCTAGTCAATGTTTTGTGATTTACTTGTCTTCATCTTGCAAGCCAGCTGTGAGCAGACTGTAAACACAACCAGCTTGTGTGACACAGAGGTGGTGGCTCAGGCAAAAGTCCTGGAAAAAGAGATAGAAAGTCCTCAGATACTTTCAAACTGGTTAGCCCTGGTGAAATTCTCCATACAGTATTTAGGGAATTGGGCTAACGAAACTTCCAACCCATTTGTGGTGGCCTTCAGAAACAAATAATCAGAGAAGGGAGCAACTAACAGCCCAGCTGGCCATTCAAAGCAAATCATGGCAAACCCTCTGCTATGACATTACCTTGCTTTACCTTCCAAAGACCTCCAAGACTATTTCACAGGATGGTTACATATGCACAAGAAAGAATCGGATATGAATGAAACTGGTGTGTGACGGGAAGAGAATTGGTGGGAGAGGTGTATCTTAGTCAGGAGAGGTTAAGTAACGGTCCATGTTGAAACGAGAGGGTTGAAATGGCTGGAATTGGGCAGGGGTCTCTTCTGCATCTATTCAGTCTCCATTAGTAACTTGGAAGACAGAAGAGAGAGTGTGCTTGCTGGGTTCCTAGAGGAGCCAAAGCTGAGAGGAGCTGCAGGTACCCATCTCCAGAAGAGACATCGTCCTTGCATTACAGCTGGAGCATTACAGTTCCTGGCCCCATCTAGATACAAACACTGCGTTGAAGGGCAGCTCTCTGGACTGCCTTATCCCACCCACATTGCCATGCAGACACAAAGTGCTGGACCAGGGGCAGAGACCCGGCACTGCAGGGTATGTGGGCAGGGCTGTCATCTCCTGCATCCTGGCTCTTGCACTCATCAGTGGTCCAGGAGTCCTAAGAAGGGGAACCACCAGCATTTCACCACCAAGAAAAAAAGATGATATAAAGCTATGGGGGCTGCAAGCCTCTTGAAGGCAAGATTAGTACTAAAAATCACCTTTGAAACTATAGAAACACTGAAAAGATGAGATGCTGTTCAGTAAGAAACGGGAAAGATGCTAAAGGTAGGCAGAAAGACATTCAGGACAAGGGTTTGACTGTGGTAGTGGTCCTTCAAGGACCGCTGATCCACCTGGGGGAGGGCCAAGGCATCCAAGGGAGACAGTCATCGCTATCAATCAACAGTGCAGTGCTGCTTTGAAAAAGGCAAACCACCTGTGTAGACAGGAACATGGTGTGAAAAACATGCAATATCGTTCTTCCAGTTTGCTCACTCTACTTGGCACTGGCAAGGCCTCAGCTGGAGTCCTGCATGCTTCTCCAGGCATCACCAGTCAGTAAGGATGTGGACCAAATGCAGAACAATTTGCATGGATAGACACCTAGAAAATACAACCTAAGAAGATAGTGGGGGTGATTAGAGGGGATTTAGCTGAAAGCAGGTTAAAGCTAGACATGGGAACAGTCTTCAAATATTTTGAAAAGCAGCCATGAAGAAGAAAGGACTAGACCCTTCCCCATGTCCACTATGGAGAAGACAAGAAATAATATACAGCAAGGGATATTCAGGTTAGATGTTGGGAAGAAACACTGAAGAAGAAGATCAGTTAAGCATGGGAACAGGCAGTTTCAGAAGGCAGAAGCAGCTTTCTCACTGGAGGTTTTTATGAATTTACTAGACAAGCATGGATCAGGAATAGGATGGGGATAACTGATCCTGTCTTGGGGCAGAAGGAGGCTTCCTGGGTTCCTTCCACCTTTATTTTCTATGAACACTCCCAGGCCAGTGTATCGGACACAGAAAGAAATAGGTAAGTTTGAGCTTTCAGGGATAATTCCTTTGCCTCATAAAACCTACTTCCCTGCCTGCCCTCCCATCTGCCTTTTTAACCTGAAGAGCTTTTCATTGGCAATGGGATTCTGTCGGTATGTTAAAGGTATTCCTGGCATTCCCCGTCAAGGACATTCCTGGTGTCACTGTCAAAGAGAGGCGGTTATTACATTTTGCATCGCATAGCTTACAACTGCGTTCACCTTCAGCCGGACTTACCTAGAGGCTGCTCAACATCCCGTCGGGCTTTGGGGGAGTAGAAGAAACCCCGCTCTCCGCACACCAGGTAGAGAGCCTCCACCAAGTGGGAGCCACAGAGGTGTTGGTTGGCAGCAGCGTGGCTGGTCCCAGGGCCAGAAAGAGCAAGAAGGGCCAGGAGAGGCAGCGATCGGATCCAGAGAGCCATGGTGAGCAGGGTGAGGCCTAGGGTTAAAAGGTAGACAAGACACAGGGAGGTCTAGGAAGGAGAAATAGGTTGTCATCAAGCATCTTAAGTCCTTCGGCTCCTTTAGCGTGAAAATGAGATCAAAGTAACAGATGGACCTTCTAAAGATGCCCTAGCTTGAGAAGGAAGGAGAGCTTGCTGCATCAGGCTTTACAAGTCACAGTAAATGACTAATGATTATAACCAGAAATCCATCTGCATCCACACACTCACATCAGTCCTGGCCTCCCTGCTGTCTTCCCCAAAAGGCCAAACTAGACGAGAAGAGCCATCCCACCAAGCCCTGTAGCATACGTGCCCAGGAAAGCTGAGGTCAGCAGACACCTTCAGAGGAAAAGTCCTCTCTCTCAAGTCAGAAGGGGCTGTTATTTATGATGATGGCCCCAAAACAGCACAATGTGCACAAAGAACTGGGGACATCTAGTTTTCATGGACTAGTGAGCCAGTACTTGTCACCACCAACTACATCAACTTAAGAAAACAGCTCTGCAAAACAGGTAGAAGCTAAAAGGGCGGCAATCAGACTTACCCAAAGAAGTGGCAGCAAAAGATGGAGAGAAGTTTGCTCTGAAAGATGAAGACTATTCGGTTGGTAGTAATGTCCCCATTCTCTCTTTCCCATATTTATATGCTTTACAGTAGCCCAAGTGACACAAGAGCTAGCATGAGCCCCACCTCCTTGATGACACTCTAGCCAAAATTTTTGCTGCTTGTGCACTTCAATTTCCCTCTACGTAGCATCTACAGGTCTTTATGCAAGTTAAGATGGAAGCAACAGTTTGCAGTTTCCATCTCATTTCATCCGACCTGTTTTTTGCTTCCCTGAAGCTCTGTCCTGAGCCATCAGTGACCCTTTTAGCAGGAGATAATGGTGCTATTACAGCTGCAATGATTACTAATGACACTAATGCTGGCAATAGGCACTGCTGGCATTGAGGTGGCTCAACAGCTGTTTCTAAAATGTAAAATTAAAGGCAAACACGTTAATCTGTTTGATTAATATCACCTTGGAAAGTATGTAGCCATGGGACCAAGTTGTCGGTGAGACCATGCTACTGTCAGGTGTTAGGGGAAGGAAAACACATTATTGCGCTGAGGCTATCTGCAACCCCACTCGCCGGCCATGCGGTGCACAGCGAGAGACACGCGTCCACGGCTTGGGCTGGGGCAGGAATAACATCTGCATTGTGCAGGAGACCTTGGGTGGTCGTTTCAGCTCAGCACAGGGCCAGAGTTCGAGCATTTGAAATTTTGTATGTGAAAAAATAAGCCTTTCCCCCTTTGCCCACTGAAAGGCAGGTCTCCTCCTTCATCTGCCAGGTGCCCTTTCAAGTTCCTGTTTGGGATTAAGCAGAGCAGAGACTCAGTCTCTCAGGTGAGAGCTCTGAGCATCTCAGCTCTTCTCTCTGGGCTCTGCCCGAAATTGTGTCTTCGAGAGCAAGAAACATTCATGGTAAATCTCAGTGAAAACCAGGAGATAGCTGATTATGTCCATTCTGGCTGCTAAATTTGCTTTTAATAGGAGATGATGGGCTGGGGTGGTCCACTGACTTTCATGGGTCTGATTTTGGCAACAGATCTAGCTTTCTCTCTCTTTCACAACGTTACTCCATTTTTTTTGATCCGCCCGTGCTCAGCCTTTCTTCCACCAATAGTACCTTTTTCTGCTCAAAGTGTTATTTTTTTTTTCTGCCTGAGAAGGCCCATTTTAAACGTTGGGGATGAGATGACCTTCAAACTCCCCATTGCTCTAAGTTTTGAGACTACAAGTGCTCAGCGCCATTGAAAAGGAAACACTTTCATCTGTTTGAACTCTGCTGCTTGTTTAACTGCGAATAAGCCTGATGTCCATACACAGTATAAATCAGAAGGAAGTTCACCAAAATCAGCAGAATGCCTTGAGACTCGAACCAGACCTTTAATTTCTTGAGTAGCCAAAGCAATTCCATCCATCAGCATCTAGGAGGTAGGAAGTCCCATATGCCCCTGTCATGGTTTTAAGTGTGAAGTATCATATGCTTGCTAAATGGCTGCGATTGCAAAAAGGCTTGTGAGAAGTGCTAAATCTCTGATGAGCATACAGGGAGGGGACTCATTTGCTCAACCAGATGTGAGACAACGTTATCAGTTACATCCTCTGCCATAGAGGTCTTTCGGCCTCCTGCTAATAAATCCAAATTGTGATGCTCAACTACCGTTAATGGCATTTCTGCACAATGTGTAACACTATCTCACTTCCCCTCAAAAAAGATAGTGGATGTACTTGAATGACCTAGTGGTATACCCATGAAGAGGGTCTCAGGTTTCACCAAGATATGAGTACAGGGAATTCACTTACTCAGACCTTTCTACTGGGAGAAGATGGGGAATTAGCAGCTACAGAGCATTTTACCCCATTTGAAGTAGGTTGTCAAAGCCAGGAGCAGAAGCCTTGTGCCGCTCACACTTCTTCTAGAGCAAGGATCCCCCACCTGGCATCTCACACGAAGGGGACAACTTGCAGAACGACCCAACAGATCCCCTTAGCAGTCGTTTTCCTGCGGTCACCGCACTGCATGAGGTCTGATGAACATCAGTCCAGTGGTCACTTTGGAAAGGCTCCGGAGCGGGGTGTTCCCCAGGTTAATCACATGCTGAGATTTGCCATTTAGCATTTTCCTTCTTGCACTTTCGAAGGTTACCTGAGCTCCCCTGAACTCAGGTTTTACCCACAGCGGGACTTCGTAAGGAGGTTCTTCTGTCCACTCTCTTCTCGCTTCTGGGTAGCTTTCTTGCTGCATTTCCCCCTTCCCTAGGGCTTCCCCCACTGATGTAGCAAAACAAGCTATTTTATTTTGATTTGGAAGTGCCATGTTATTAGTCTGTTGCTCCTCTTACTCTTGGCTAACCAAATCCTGGAGGTAGCTTTGAAAAGCTCCTGGCATTTCTGCTGCGTGCCCCAGCAGGGGAAGGGATGATTGTACCCAGGCGCTCAGCAGTCCCTCTTGGCTCGCTGTAGTTTGGGTGCAGAAATAAGCCAGAAGATTTATTGGAAGGAAAAAAGATATCATGCGGGCTCAAAGTTCAGCACAGGCCAATTTTTTTTGCAAAAGTTTCCTACTATGATTTTTTTTTTCGCCTTCCAAAATATGATCACTTTGATTATTTATTGAAAACCATATTTTCTTACCGTAAATGGTCTTTTGGAATATGAAAAATGCTAGCAGTGATATAAATGGATATAAATGGATATAAACTGCGGAAAGTTTTGTCTTAGAGGGAAAACTCCCATGTCAGCAGCAAACTAATAGAGGGGGCCAACAGGGGAGCCCGTTTCTCAATGGAAAAGCTTTCTCTACAGAAAAATCTCATCTCACTCCTTCCAGGTTGGGCTTCCCCATGATTTTCATGTGATTAGGTAGCAATGGGCGAAATGCTCATCCATCATTTTGGCTGCATGTGCCTCTTGTGATCCCCCGCAGATCCTCAGCTGCATGTCGGGCTCACTTGCTCAAAGGGTGGGAGCGGCTGGGTGGCAGTGGGCAGCTCCTGGCTCCTGCCCTTCGTGCTAAACTACCTCCGGACGTGACTCGAAGCCACCTCCCTCACTCACATCCCCCCGACCCCGAGCAGTTGCATCAGTGGGAACAAGGTTTAGGCAATCCCTGGTGTCATGTAATCAAGTTTTACAGTCCATTGCCAGCACAATAAAATCTTTACTACTGTAGATGTCTAGCATTTTCGAACCCTGTCCTGAAAAAATAACAAGCCCGCTACGGGGGGAACTAGTTAACAATTACAAGTTTGTGCAAGTTTTACTGACAGCAAAGGTCAGGTCTGGAGGCAAGCGAGTTCTCGGAGAGGACCCAGGGACCCCAAAATCCCACCCATGTTCCCACCATGGTTCTCATGCTCGGCAGCCACCGCGGGGGCTGCTCTGCCCATCCCCGGGTGTGAGTTGCCCCAAAGGCGGAGCAGAGAGCAAAGCGGCAGTGACTGCGTGCCCCCTTTTCCCTGGAGGGCAAATTCGGGGGCTTGTGAAACAAATAGCCCCAGAGGAGGCACCGCCTGCCAATGCACCCCTGTGCCCGCTGAAAAATGGCCCTGAGGCACCCAGAGGGGTCTGCACCCTTAAGAACAGGTTTGGAGGTGGTCTGCCCCTGGGAGGTGCCCCAGTACAGCCACTGGTAGCTGGGGATGTGTAGCTGGGACAATGCATTCAAGCATACAAGCTGTTTGAGCTACAGAGGTGTAGCTTCTCACTCAGTACGGGGAAATGGTGACACCCCCCCCCGGGATCCAGCAGTTGCCCCCTTCAGACTTTGCTCCGCTCCCTGCCCAGGGTGCAGCAGCAGCGGGCGGCGTGGCGTGGAGCAGGGATGCCAGCATCCTCGGTGCTCCTTTTCTCCGTGTGGTTTCCAACAGCTCTGCTCTCGTTGGTGTGTCCAAGCACCCGTGGAGTGGCAGCGGGCAACCGCCTCACCAGCGGCAGTGGCACGAGACGAAGGGCAGGGAGGTGAACCTGGCACTGGGGGGGGTGTTTAATCATGGGAATGCTTGCAACCAGATCCTGGGATGCTTGCAGGGATATGTGGCAGGGGGGGCAGCCACCATGGGCTTGGTCATGGGACAGGGGGCTGCTCTAGCAAAGGGTGAGGCTCTGCGGCTTATCTGGAACCACACAATAAGAGATGCCCTTGCTTCAAAAGGGGCATTGTGCAAGCGGAGAAGGGGGCCACTCACTGGGATAGAAGTAATCTCAGCTGCTCCTATAAACTAATCCGGGCGGCTGCCTGGGTGCAGGGCATGTAAGCCATCCCCACCACCCCACCAGCCACCAGGCCCAAGGGAGATGCTCCTGCCAGAGCATGGATTTCACAATTTTCCAAGCTTTTCCAGGCCAAGGACATTATCTTGCTGCTTAGAGCACAAAGGGTTGATACATAAAATGGAGGGTGTAACCCAAAGATGGGTGTCACCAACCAGGTCTGATCCATCAGTTTCCAACACCTTTGGGTTAGCTGCTGACAGTGGAGAGGGGCCTGAGTACCTCCGTACTTCTGGAGATGCAGCTCACCAATAGAAGATGCTCCAGGGCGCAACTCCGAAGAGCCTGTAGCTTTCATTAGAGGACAAGGGAGTTTCCCAGGTGTGCTGTGGCTCTGAGAACGGTCTTCTGCAACCCAAACCCTCTGGCCACCCCTCCTGAGCACATTGTGCCACTCGACAGGGAAACGCTGACCTTGGGCCAGTCCAGCTCGCTAGGGACCATGGAACCTGCAAATTGATTTGGCTGCGCCTTGCTTAAGCCCCCCTAACCTCTGCAGGCTCAAACCTCTACACAAGTACGGCTACCCAAGCAAAACAGATCCAATTTAGTGTTTTCTAGAGTAAAGCTCCCAAAACCTTTCCCATCCACCTCAGGAAGAGCATATGCAAGGTTATAAATATAGATGGAAAAAAAAGGTGTGCTCCTTTTAACCCCATTAAAATATTACTGGCCACATATTTTTTGAGAAGGTAGAGGAGAAAATAGCAGCTAAGAGCTGCTAATAGTTCCTAGACACAGCTATTAGCAGATGCGGCAGAACAAATTAGTTTGTTTATCAATGAGGAGAAGATGAAATCTGTGGCTATTAACGGCCCAAAAGTAATCCTTGGTGTAGATAGAGAAACATTAGAAGAGGTGATGACACCCTGCTGGAGGACAAGTGATGAACCACAAAAGTAACAAATAACTTCCACAGAGTGGAGAAGCACTGGAAAAATAGCCTGATCAGCACCAAATCCAAAAATAGGCATTTTCAGCACTGATACCACATCTGTCCTTCTTCATGTCATGGAAGTCCACGAGGACAACCAAAGAGGATCTTGACCTGGTCCTCAGGAAACGTCCATGAGAGGGACTGTTGAGTCCATCAGGGAGTCTCCTCCAGTGTCCACAGTTGTAGGCACGCAGGTCTCACATTGCCACCAGCATGGCTTCCACAGCATCACAGGCACCACTTGGAAAGCAAAGACATGGATGACTTGGAGAAATCTTTGGTAAAATAGAGAAGACGACCTGATCCTTGGCCACAATGCTGGAAAGCATGGGCAGGCCACCAGAGAGCAGCAGACATAGCAGAAAATGATGGGTGCTATAAGCAGCCGAGGCAGCATGGGGGTAAAGAGAGAAATGCCAAAAAATGAAAGAATGGTTTTTGCTGGCTCAGACTGGACTTGTCCCCTGATGAAAAGTGGTCTCGTGGATTGAAAATAAATGGTCATGTCACATCTGTGTTTTCTGCCACTGCTCATCTCTGCAGCTGTGGGTGCACCGTGGACATCTGCCACGGTTTCCCCGATGATAACATTGGGGTCTGCAAGTGATGCTGTAAGAGAACATTGAGGAACAACATACTTATTCTCACACCACGCTTTCTGCTGAGTTTAAATAGGAAGCTTTGAGACCTCGTTTTCTAGAATAAACTTTACTTTAAAAGCCCCTGCTTTGATATTAGGGTGCTCTTGGAGATTTTGGCTAATGCTGCCCTGATGCCGCTGCCTTGAGGCCTCACTTTTTTCCAGGAGATGCTGCTTGCTATCTGGAGGTGCCGCTCACTCCTTTGCCTTCACAGGGTGGTCCAAGCTTTAGCACTTCAGATCCCTCCAGCTGGGTTGGGACCCAAGACAGGAGCTATGATTTCTTCCTCCTTCCCCCTCCCTCCCACAGCATTATCCATGTGGGAACTGGTGTTTTACCAGCTGGCACAGCTCTGTGCCAAAGGACCTTTCCTAACACAGTATCCGGCAGCGAATAAAAACCAACCCACCATTGCTCTTGTGACCAGTGGCAGCTTCTAGGCATCCATCTTCCTGGCATTATCACCAGTTACGCTGGTTATTCCTTGCTCCCGGGATACTCCACCAGGCCTGGGAGATGCCGAGGACTTGCAGAAGGGCTGACCCCCTCCCTGCTCGCAATCAGCCAGACCCCTCTGTAAGAGTGCTCTGATCAACCCTGCCAGGGCATGGGGACTCCCAGGTCCGATATCATTAATTATCCCTTGGTAAGTAGATTGCTTTGAGCACTTGAAGCTACTTTAAGGATTTGGATGCACACCGGTAAGCACTCTGTAGGCTTGCCTATGGGTTTCTAGACAAGGAGGTGTAAATCCTACTGATAAGGCTTGTTAGTGTTAGGGAGCTGGGGAGGGGGAGGCGGGGGATGTTCGGAGCCAGGCACAGGGATCTCCAGGGGCCGGGAGGGGTGAGCCCATCGCTGCAGCCCCCTGCTCCTGCCGGGGAGCCCCTGGCCCTGGGGGGAGGCACTGGGGTGCTGCGGGCGGTCGGGGTCAGGCTGATTTACAGCAGCGGAGGAACCGGGGCTGTTAATTCAAAGTTGCCGCTTATCGGTGTTTAGAAAGCAAGCTCCGATCTGTTGGTTAGCGATTTGGCCTTTGCTGTAAATAGAGGGGCCCCGTGCTTTGCTCTGACATTTTTGTCCTTATTATCTTGTCTCAGCCTCCGAGGGAGGTGGGAGAGTTATTTAAGGCTGACCTTAGTGGAAGGAAAATGAACAACTCCCTTACCCCACCCTGTTTTTCTCTCCGCCGCCCTGGGTAACAACTGTTGCATTGAACTATCTGTGTGAGATACTTAATCCTCCACCATCCCTGCAAATATTTTGTAGATCAATTCACCCTGCTGTGCCCAGAGAAAATAATCGCAAGGAGACCAAGTAGAACTAATGTCAGGAGTGAAAAATTAGATTTTGTATCATTATCCCTCCAGGAAAATCAATGAGGATTGGCCTTGACCCCATCAGGCGCTGGAGCTCACCACTGAGCCTGTCCGGTCTTGCATCGCTATGGTTCAGGTCTAACTCAAACCTGTGTTTCACATGAGTTTCAAAACCAGTTGCTCCATCCCAAGGTAAACCTCTGAACATCACATACAGAAACATGTGATAGTGACTGGTTGGAGTTGGAGAGAGTATCTTGGATTTGGGGAAATTTAGATCAGGACCCAAACCCTCTACAATTCTGAAGAGGATTCGGGGGATGCATGAGGAGTCTGGGCAGGTCCCACCCCTGTTTTGGGAGGCTTGCAGTACCGAAGTCGACATGGGCACATGCTCCAGCTGCTTCTGGGTGATACACAATGTGTACAAGGTGGTCAAAGTCTGAAAAATGTCTAATCTCCAAACGCTTGTTTTATTGACCTGCCACCCCCAACCCTACCAGCTGCACGATGAGAGTAATGCAAGGCTATGGTAGTACATCTGGGGAGCACTCACATAGGGTTTTAAATCCCTTACCTAATCTTAAAAAAAAAAAAAAAAAAAAAAACCACACACAAAAAAACCCCACAAACAAACAAAAAAACCCCAAACCAACCAAACCCTCCTGATCAGTTTTCAAGACGTTTCAGATATTTCTGCTTTCAGCCATGCCAGAAAAATGTCAAAAGATCATCTTTCCCCTAGAAAATCTAGCATTTTCCCAAACATTGTAATGAACAAGTGTAGGAAAATGGAAAACAAATTCTCTGCAGTGGAAAGTGCAGTACCTTTTCTGGTCCCTGGGGAAAAAACCAAGTCTGATTTGAGCTGGATTAGCAGTACGAATGACAGCTCAGGTCAGCCGCAGCCTTATCCGAATCAATTCCCGTCTCCGGGGGGGCGGTGCGTGTGTGTGTGCATACCTGCGGCTATAGGATTTGTAAATAATTGAGTTCTGCTGATCCGTACCATCACAGCACAAGAAGAAAGATTTGGTCCTGAGGGGGCTGACAGAGGTTCAAGCCCCAGATCTGCCACTTAGACGCTTCTTCCCAAAGCTGTTTAGGCATGTAATTACTTTTCAGGCTCTGCGCCTGGTCTGAAGTCTCTCTGATTTTCTGCCTCCTTTTATCTGTCAGCCTTTTACAGGGACAAGAGTACTCCTCTACCTCCCAAGCGTGTAATGAAGATGAATTCATTACAGCTGTAACACTTTAACTAGCACTGTGAAGATACAGGGTATCCTTACAAGTCCTAAATTAGGAAACTCCCTCTCAGAGAGTGCTGGGGTGCCTGGATGCATGGTCCAGACCTGTGCCGGCAATACATTAATCCACCTCTGTCCGTGATTCTGGAAGGGATTTAACCACAGAAAGAGTCTGGCTTTCACATAAAAGCCAAGCTTTCAGCAGTGACTGGAATTAGTTTCCTTAAACAGAAGGGTAACTCTGGAGTAGGAAACACTTCTGTGCCCTTGGGCATCTCTTCTGGTCTCCAGGGGTGCATTCCTGGACATCCTATATCCCATCCACCACTCCCACATGGATGTAGCAGATGCCTTAGGTCATCTAAAATATTCCCTGTGCTTAAGCAAGCAGGATCCACCCCTAATTACTCTTAAAAGGGTGTTCAACACATTTAGGATTGGGGTTGCATAGCCTGGTTACACAAAAACCGGATTACGTTACCAGGCACAGGGCACACGCTGGCATTCCTCCGTGGCCAGCATTACTGGAACTGAACAGAAATAGTGAAAAATGCTGGGAGAGAAAGCACGTAGCGAAGGCAAGCCCCCCTGGTGTGTTACTATTTAAAAGAGACCTCCCAACTACTGTTCCATGCATAATTGTGCAATTGGTAATAGCCTGGCAAAGAAAGGCTTAGATCAGCTTGTCTGCAAACAAGGGACCCTTTTCCACCTCCAAGTGAACGTTCTGCATGAGCAGAAGTTGCAGGTCTCCTGCTGTAATGGGCCCCAGGTTGGATTTTGCGTACTGCCTGCAAGCAAGACGGCCCACTTGAATCCGGACAGCAGAAGGATGCAAGAGCCACACTCAGGATGCTAGACCAGAAATTTTTTTTTTTTTTTTATTCTTAATATCATGTCAGCAGCAGCATGATTCCAAAATGAAAAATAATTCTGTTTCATATTTCTTTACACAGAGAGACAGACAGATCCACCCACAGCAGCAGCAGCGACAACAGCGAGAGACCGCTCAGCAAGGCACTGGGACGCGCAGATACCAGCGGGTACGGTGGGGCCTGGCTCCGAGGAAGGCTTTTCTCCTCTATTGCTCCCTCCCCAGCCCACACTCCATCTACGGGAGGCTTTAACCTGGGCTGACCCATTGCCATGGCTTTCTCCAGGTCACTTTGTTATAGAGCTTGCAGCCACGTTTGGTGAGGTCTGGGGAAATGGCATGAGGGCTCCCATGACCCACGCAGAGGACATGAGCTCGTGCTTAGCTCTAAGCAGCCACATAATCCTAGAAATCTGCTCCACTGTCAGGAAAAGGGAATTTATAACATCTTTTGGTGGAAGGTGTGACTGGGTAGATCCTCAAAGTCTTTTCCTCTGAGCTATTTCGTTCAAGGCAACCCTACAAATCCGTGCACAATACTTAAGGGATACCTTAAGATGAAATTGAAAGCATGGGAAAAAAAGATCTAAAAAGACTCAGGAAAAAGCCTAAAGCCAGGAATACTGGAGGGCTACAGGAAATCCCAACAATATCAGAGATTACAGCAGGGGCTGTGGGTGCCTCTCCAGCCCACAGGAAGCCGATGGGTGATACAGACCAAATATTCCCTGCTACAGGAGAGCAGTGAAGGGAGACTCGAGGATATGTCGCCTCTATTAGTGGGACTGGTATGGGAAGCAGCAATAATCTGTGCCGACCGAGCCAAGGCAACATCAGAATATCAGCTGCTTCAAAGGGAAAATGGTGTTTTAAAAGAGTCTATCAAGTGATTTGAAATAAGTTTGTCTTTAGAAAAGGAATACCATCTAGTGGCCCAAAAAGGCAATAAAGGAGGTGCAATGGCAATTAGAGAATCAGATGAATTTAGAAAAAGAGAAGGAAAAACTGCAGAAGTCAGGAGAGGGATTAAAATATATAGTGCAGTGATTCACCCTGGAGCAAGGGAGAGCTCATAAGGGACCTGATCATAGTAAATGCAAAGCTAAAATTAGACATTTGCAAAAGCAGATTGGGATGCAAAAATTAAAAATAACTGCTGTAGCTGCAGGAAGTGGTGGAGGAGAGGAGGATCGGGAGCTATCAGAGGAAGATGATTTCAAGGATGACATGGGCAAATAGGAAAAGAAAGAGAAGTTGAGAATAGCAGTACATCCCAAAAAGACTACAAGTGCTGTCCCAGAGCAGACAGGTACGGCAGATGAAACCGCTGGAGCTGTTAAAAGGAAAAAAAGCAACCCCACGGCAGGTAGCTGCAGATATGAAGCCACTGAAAGAAAGCACAACAGTAGAGCGGAGTGTAGGATTTAGAGAAACTGCTTCAGATTTGGAATTACATGGCAATTAAGTGGTAAGTTGATTAGAGCGTGTGCTCCACCAGCTTTTATTCATTGCACATTGGGCACCTCCTTGATGAACATTTAATCACACCATCATAGGCATTTAATCAAATTGCCCAGCAGAATGGTAAGACAAGGATGCAACTGGCAGCATTAACTTCAGTCCATAAGCTTCAGGAAGATGGAGAGTCTTAATGAACCGATGGGGAGCTGCTCGAATGTCAGCAGGACATGATACCACGTAGCACCACCCACTCCCACCAGAGCACAGGTATCTCCATGGCTCCTGGCAGCCCCAAGGCTGAGTCAGGCTCCTTGGACAGCGGATGCATCGGGAGAGCTAGCGGCACAAATGCACCCCCACGACTCGCAGCAAACTCCCATATGGCAAAATGCAGCGGAAGAAGCAATTTACAGAGTTGCTTTCACATTAAGAGACAAACAATATACTTTTACTTGCATCCCACAGGGCTGAGCTCCTGCCCTGCTGCACACACTTGTGTTAGGAAAGTGTTTGAATGATGATATCCCAGGGGACAAAGAAAAGAAATTGTCTTATGTGGATGATATTCGGGGGACTGCAGCTACAGAAGAGAAGGAACAAGAGAGAAGTAGCTGAGTTTTAAAATTAATAGACCAAATGGGATCTAAGTCAATTCAAATATGGCACAATTAACACAACCCCAGGTTAACTGCTCGGGAATTGGAACTGGTGAAACAAGAAAATGGAGAGATGCTAGAAAGGTAAATTTTCTGTGAAATAAAGACTCCCGCTAAACAGTCCCAACTCTAAAGAGTGCTGGGAGGATTTAAAATCTTATGGCATTATATCTATAACTGTGCTAGTATCTTATGGCAGTGTATCCATCTTTGCTAGTACCAGCAGAGCATTATGGAAGTGACAGAATAAGAATCAGGAAGGGAGCTGGAGCAAAGAGCCAGACGATGCTCTGTCTAATGTGAAAGAAGCTGCTTGAAAAGCTCCAGCACTAAAATTCCCAGTCAAAGGGAAATTATTGGTAATAAGAATTTCAACATGAGCTGATTCTGTGGGAGCGGCACTGTTATAGAAAAATAGTGAAGGAAAATGGATACCAGTAGCATATGAGTCCTCTCCTCTCCAGGGGCTGGACCAAAGTTTCCCCAGCCATGAGAAAGCCTGGTTAGAGGCAGTCTGGGCTGTGATGGTCTTCGAGGCTTTCCCCCTCGATAGTCCAGTTGTACCCCAGCCTGCTCACACTCTGCTCTTAAGCACAAAAAGAAAAAACAGCTATTAATGTGGATATCTTTTTAAAGGAAACCAGAAATAGGTATTGTGCACTCATGGGCGGGCTAAATTTGAACAAGGAGGAAAAATAATCCAAGATAGTGCTATTAGCAGAGTGAGGGAACAAATAGTGGGGAAACTAGAGAAAGGATCATGCCAAGGATCTTACAGGCTGTTAGTAAACGACAAACCCCTCTACACAGTATCTCTCTACAGATAGCTACTATGCTGATAATAGAATAAAATATTGGATGCATGATAGGGAGAAAGACGATGGCAAGCACATAATGGGACACCCGTGAAGAAACTAGGAGGTTTATTTTACAAGCTTAGAGGGAGAGTGGGAATAAAATATATGTAAAGGATGTTAAAGTATATGGGAAGACTGAAAGCAATACTGAGAAACGGTTTAGTGAGCAAGTAGATAAATTGACTCAGAGTTTGTTTACTGCAGCCCCAACCAGGAATAAGCTAAAAGAGAAGATGGGATGGATATTGTGTTCAGCTGAATGAAAGCAAGTTATCTTAGGCTGTCATAATAAGTTACATAAAGGAGTACAGGTTACTCTGAAAAGAGTGCAAAGAATTTAAATTTAACCCCAAATGAAGCAAGAAATAAAAGACATAAATAAAACCTGCATAAGGTATGCAATGATGCAAAAGTGGACTTGTAAAAATAAGCTGCCAACTCTACTGCATTGGCTAAACCAAGGACCTTGGCAAATACTGCAAAGGGATCATCCAGATAAGCTGTCACAGACTAAAGAAGGGTATCAGCATCTCTTTGTCACCATTAATATCTTTCCAGGATGAGTTGAGGCTCTTTCACTGAAAAGGAATACAGCCGCTGGGACTGTAAAAATGCAGGTAAAAAAAAAAAAGTTGTCCATAGGTATGGAGCAGCAGCTGAGATAGGATGGGATGAAGAGCCGGAGGGGTTGTAAGTGAAGTAACTTGAGCCTTAATGAGTAACCTGGGGATTAAGCAAGGACTTCATATACCCTACCACCTGCAATCCTCCAGACTGGTAGAAAGAAATGATTCAGACTGTTAAAAATAGACTACAGAAAATTGTAGGACCATATCCAAAATGATGGGCTGAAAAGTTAACCTCGACATTAGTAGCTTTAAGAAGCGGTGACAGATTAGGGACTAGTTTACAACCCTACCATATTTTGTTTGGATAGCCCATTCCTTGGTGGCCCTGTGTCCAAGACCCTAAAATATTACGGCAGGATAAAGAAAGAAACAAGGCTTGGGTAGAAGCAACATGAGAAAAATAGGTAAAGTGAGAAATCAAAAATCCAATTCATATATGGCGTATGAAATAAGGGGCCAAGTAACGTATCTGAAATCAGATAAAAAGGAACAAGCCTTAGAGACAAAATGGAAGGGGACCTATCATGTTACTAATAGGATAAGTCCTCTAAGATATTAAATAGATGAGGGCGATGGTAAATACAAACGAGTTCATATTTCTCAGATGTCCCCCTAAGGGGGCCAAAAAATTCTGGAATCCATCATGAATTTGTCAAGAACACAGACAGCAAAAATGCCCCGAAGAGGAACCCCTGGCGCCCGTCCATCCTGAGCCCCTGCACCCACAGCACACCCCAACCTCATCTCTCGGAAGCAACGGCGTGCAGCCCACATGGTGTTTACCTCCCGTGGCTGCAGTAGATCTGTTTATCTGCTTGCATCCTAACAGGGCTGGTTTGTGCTTCGAGTTTTGCTTATTTTCTATTTTCGTAGGGCAACAGATTTTACTACAGCTCCTTGAACAAGCAACAGCTGACGGAGTCACGGAGCAGCAATGCAAACCTCGAGGCAAGGCGGAGGAGTTGAGGGCTCCTGCAGTTGCAAGGATTTTTAACTTGGCTTTTCACTCCATATTTAATAGCATTGGTCTTTTTATAAATTGCATTAATTTTAGACATTTCACAAGGCAGATGATGACTGTGAAGTGCTCTGGAGAACTAAAGGCGACCACCTTCAAACCTTGATGGCTTTTGAGGCCAGACCAGAAAGCAAACGGCTCCCTGCTTGGTCCTGATCGGGAGCCTGGCCTCGCTGCAGGGTTTGCAGCATCCTTGCTGCACTCGTGGGCAGTAACCCAGGAGCTGGAGATTACCAAAAGAGAGGAGGAACAGCAACCTGTGGGCCAGTAACTTGGCATTGCTGTTGCTAACAAGGCCACAAGCTGCGCATGAACTATACAGGCTTCATTGTTACATCTAGCCTGTTTGGAGTTTTATTTTCTTTATTTTAGTCTGTTTTACTGGAGTCACCAGTAAGATTTTCATGGCTAGATAGCTAACCTGTGACCTAACCTGCCTTAGTCTTGCATAGCTTGCTCCAGCTACTTAATCTAATAGTAATAACTTAAGAGCTCAAATTAAAAATTGTTACAGCTCTTAAGGGAGCCTTGAGAGTTACAGCTCAAGATCTGGATCCACCCAGATTGGGAAATCAGAGCTGAAGCTTTGGAAAGAAAAAATTACAATAACTTAATGAACTCAGTAGTTTTATTCATTTACGGGACAGTCCTCCGAGGAGGAACAACTTGAGGAGAAGCAGCTAGCCCTGGTGTTGAACTGCTGATTTCAGTAATGGACTTTTAAGCAATTTAGGAGGAATTTAGGAGGGAAGTCAAATAAGAAAGGAAACAGAAAGGAGGGATTGAAGCAGGTGGGAGACTAAGTGCTGCTAGTAGCTAAGTGGTTAAAATTTGAGAGAACTGGGGGTGAAGCGTATATATGTGAAAGTCTGAAATGGGATAAAGTGTAATGGATTGTAAACTGTTATGACTGAGCCACAGCAGAAGTAACACTGGAGAGCGGTGGTATGTATAAGTATTGGAGGACACTTACACCTAATAGCCAAAACTTAACTGCTAAGCCTTGCATTTCTTTAAAGAGGAAATTATAAAAGTCGTCTATCATGGATAAGGATGGTAAAAATCTATACAGAAATGTTGTAACTGATCATGCAAACAGCCATGTGTCTTTCTCCCCTTCACTGTCCCCCACAGCTGTTTAGCTGCCTCCACGTATCACAAGCCCAGCTCTGATACTGCACAGCTGCATAACCTTGGGCCAAACTTCTGAGCAAACCACTAAGTTATGAGACAGCCTGCAAGAAGATAAGAAAGGCAAAAGCAGGGGGAGGAAAACTGGGAGCTTTGCATCAGATCAAGCCACTAATATCTACAGTGACAGCTGGATAAAAGTGAGTTTAAGCATCCTAATCATACGTTACCTTGCTAAGAAATGGCAAGAAATAGCATTAGTCGCACACATTAGAGCTACAGCGGGTGAGAGTGATACTGGGATATCTAAGAACAAGATGATGCCATACCTATGTAATAGACTGGAGAAATGAAAGTGTGTGAAATTCTCCCAAGGACTGGCAAACTTGGGACACCAGTGGCCCCACTCAGTGTGCAATAACCAATAAACTCAGGACATCAAGAGGCTGCCCACGGCCACCAGCATGCAGGAACATCACTAGCAGTGACTGCTATCTCCTGTGAAGGCTGGCAGCTGGGCTCCTGAGCACTCCCTTTTAAAAGAGGGCTCGAAGGGGCTGCCCATGCTCTGGTCTGGGGTGGCCGGGGCTTGCTCTGTGGTGCTTGTGCTGGGGAGGATGCAGGTACATCAGGGCTGCTCTATGCCAGACAGGCAACTCCTGCCTTTGGCCAGTTTAGAGCTTCAGGGGAGCTACGATGCTTATTGCAGCCTGGTGGGGTGGTACAGCTCAGGGATTTGTGCCTTAGCATCCCCCCTGTGTGAGAAGCTAAGGGGAGGCTGGGACCTGAAATTTCAGACCTTGTAGGGTTGGTTCAGGCAGAAAAGCTTCTAGAGCAGCTCTGCATTTCCCAAATGTACGAGGCTGCAAGAGGCAGGAGATGGTGGGGACTGAGGGTCCCTCATGAAGTTGCTATAGGACTTGCTTTGGGGCTAAAAAAGCAGATTAATTTATTCTCTCAAACTGCAAAAAATAGACTTTTTCTCTTTTTCTTTTAATAAAGAAGCTTTTCTCCTCTTCCTTGCACCTAGGAGCCTAGCACACAGCTCTTGACTTCAATTTTGTAGCTTGACCATGCCTTTGGTCTGTGCTAAGCCTCTTCCAGCAATCAATAGAAAAGCTACCCAAAAAAGCCAGCAGGCCTTGGGTCTGTCACTCTGTCTTCCTCCGAGCTGGCCCTACGTACAAAAGTGGAAAGCTGTTGGGGTCGTGTGGTGACAGGCAGAGGTGCAAATGTTTGGAGAAGACAGGTAGGAGTTATCAGCTGGGAACTAGGCAAGGGCAGAGCGGGCGGTTTTGGGGCTGCGGGGGAAGAGGGGAAGGAAAGAGCCCAGTTCTCATATTAACTGATAACATTGAGCGCGTTAATCAGCGAGTGAAGCTCATCCCTTACGCTCTCCAGGGAGTGACAGATTGTCTGAGGGCTGTCCAGGAGCTCGATGCTGTGGGTGTAGGGCTCGTATTTCACCGAGAAGGGCCGCTTGATGTGTGATGCATAGCTCCTGCAAGGGAAGAGTACAGAGGGCTTGGTACAAGAGATGGGTCCTGAGCCTCCCTCCTACCCATCACCATTTACCCAGATCACAAGACGTTAAAGCCTCCTTTAGGCAGAGTTTCTAGGTTAGCACAAAACCTCTGCTTTCCCATCTTTCCAGCTCCACAAGGCTATAGCAGTAGCTGAGATCCCTCCTGTTTAGCAAGGAAGACCGTAAGCCTGACTGCGAGTATCCGTGGGCTGAACACATGGGCTTGCATCAAACTGAAGGAAACACTGAACTGGTCATCCCCGTGGCCATCACCAAGCATCCTCTACTTCAACTGCCTTTTTTGTTTTTCAAAAATGCCTAGGAGATTTAGAAGCTAATTGCAGGGAAAGCCCGTGGTATTATAGTATTATATTTCTAAATCCTTTCTGACATTCATTTATTGGCTAATCTCCGCTTGGGGAGGGGGGAACTAGCTGCAAGGGGTATTAAGGACAGATTGAACAGGCAGGGGCTCAGGCCTGGGCAAGAGGATAGGAATAGCATCACCAGAGCCATGCTCTTGAGCAAAGTTGCGCTGCTGCACCTAAAGCCAACTGGAGTCTAGATGTCAGTGATGAGCCTGACTTTACCTGATATCTCAAGAGCAAGACCTCGTTGCCACCTTTCTAACAGAGAAGTACATAGTCGAGTGAAAACAAATCAAGGGTAAATTTTCCCCAAAGTTGCTCAGGTTCACCTCCAACACTAAGATTTATACTACTTGACAAGGTAGAGTGTTTTTTTTCTTTAGCGGCTGTGTAAATATAGAGCTGGGAATCTATATTTAGGTACTCATGGCTACAATCTCCTGAAAAGGAAGACGAGGGGACAAACAGGACTAACAACAGGCATTGCTCCTTGCCTCTGCTGAGGACCCACTCACCCCTTCACTCCTGAATTGCTTAGCTTAGGGTACCCTCTTGTGGCTACCGTGGGTCTGATCTGGCACAGGGCTCGGGCAAGCACATCCCTTTCTCAGGTAGATGCTCTCTGACCGGTACCGCATGCCACAGGGAAGCCTAGTCCTGAATTGCTGTGCTTTGGGGGAAAACACCAGCCAGGGCTAACACGGTCAAAGCCACAGGCTGGCATTTACAGGGAGCTGCCATGCTTGCAAGAAAACAAAACCAAGTGCAAACAGAGGGGGTTTTCAGCATGCTCACACGATCCACCTCCTAAAAGACATGGCTTATCTCAGTTCTGCCAGGCAAGGTCTATCTCACCTCCCTTATTAATGCATTCAGCCACAGGGATGACTGGTAGCACAGCTGTGAATGGTTAGAAATTTGCCCTCCACCACACCTGTGTTCACTTCACACCTTTTTAAAGCATACAAGTGTGAAGTGGGTGCCTGAAGGGCACTAAGGGTGTGTGGCCACCCTAGAAAACCCATGGAAAGTTTTCCTTATGGGAAAAGAGGCTTTTCTTGAGAGATAATCAGGTCAACGGTGGCAGCTGCTGGTAATGCAAAAAATAGAGATGTTTGGATGTTTTCACCTCATAGAGTAACATCTGTGTGATCTCTGAGCTCTTTAAAGAGGATCGTTTACAGTGCTTGTCACTGTCAAAACACTCTAGCCTAATCTTGGTTGCGTATGTGGTGTATTTTTCCTTTTTAAATGCAAGGAAATGACTCATTAGGCAACAGTTAGGGTGTTTTTTAAAGCAGCCTAGCATGTGTGTGAGAGGACGGGCTCCCCAGGTGCTTGATTTTGAGCAGCTGGACTCCAGGTTGTATGAATGGTGCAGGTGAGCATAATAAAAGCAGAATTTGAAATATAGCAGTCCTCACCATGTTATTTATATTAAATAACCCACTTGCAGTATTGTGTAATACTTTGTCTCATCCTATCCCTTCCCTAAGCTAAGATAAAATGGTAAAGGCAAAGTTTTTCTCCGTCAGTCAAATGTTAAAGGACTGAGCTTTCATCCTGTGGGCAATTCTGGGTATGGCCAAGAAAATGCTCTTCTGAATAGATGTCCGTGGCTAGACCTGCCGCTCTCCATCCTGGTTGCAGTCCCATGGGATGGGGAAACCCAGTTACACTGGTGGGATGCTGTCTGGGGTCTGTTAACCCATGTTAACCAGCCTAGGAGGCAAAAGTTCCTTTTTTCCATGGATAAGTCTATTCATACCAAGCAAAACTTTTTTGTTTGTGTGCAAGCTACTAACGATGCCTAGGGGTTTTTTTGCCTGTTGAATGGTAAATGGGTAGGTTGCCCAGCAGCTACTCAGAAAGAGAAACATCTTTCTGCATCCTAAATTCACAGAATGACAGCATTTTGAGCAGCTCTTCACCCCTCTCCTAGAACTTTCACCCACAGAGCGGACTTTGACATGACACAGAAGCCCATGTTTTGGAAGGACCCATGGTGCCAAGATGCTCCCGTGAAGGATAGCTAGTACCTGACCTGTATCACTTGGCCCTTCTGCAGCAAGTAAGCGGAAGGGGTCCTGGTGGGTGGTTTGGGTCTCCAATTTCTGGACCACCAGCTCTCTGTTATGTTGCTTGGCCATGAAAGCAGCCATGGTGTCAAGCCCTGTTTCAATATATCATAGCTTCATTTCCTTCTGTTCGGGTCTCTCTCACTGCCCAGTCCTACCTTAGTTTACTTTTGGCATCACTGAAACTCTCAGACACAAAATATACGGGCTGGTAGTTCTGGTCCTGGTAGGGCTGAACAGCAGCAGCATCAGGGTCGAAGTCCCGCACCTCTGGTTCATCTGACAACGAGTGCTGAGGACACAGCAGAAAAACGTCAGCATGAAATTAAGGGGGTTGGAGAGCACATATGTGATAGAGAGAGATGGAGAACAGGTTGGGTAATCATTAGAGCTGTGCAGAGAAAGAAGATTTTTTGCTGCGTAGGGTCTAGAGCAGAGAGGTAAGTTATGCTAGGACTTACTATGAGCTCCCCATAGGAAGACAGGAGCCCGGCTCCATAGGCTTTGACTATCCCATTCTGTCTGCAGAGCCCAAACTCCACTGTAAACCAGTAAAGCTGTCAAAGAAGAAAGAAAAACACATAGGGGACACAGCTCCTCATCTTCATCTCCCTGTCACTTCTAAGCCCTTGCAACACGGCCGGGGTCTGGGGTTGTTTAAATGAACGGGCCCCTGGCACTTTGTCCCCTCTCCTTAGCCTGCACCCGTCACTGCCAGAGCAAAGTGCTAAACTAAGCTCCTGCCAGGCCGGGACAGGTGGAAACCGTGTCCCTGAGCTGGTCCCCTGCGCACCCGGCTGCTGCACGGTGCTGCCATTCGGTGCCCTTGGAGCAGGATGGGTCACCTTGCCGAGGGAGAGCCAAAGGAAGCGGGTGTCATTTAATCCCATCCCAAAGAGTCCCAGCAGTGCTGTCGTTAGAAATACGATGCTTTATGATACTCTGGTGCCCGAGAAAATTGGGTTAATGTGCAAGTGAGCTCTGCTGTTTAACTGATCTCTGCCCTGCACAGTCACCGTGAAAGAGCAGGGCTGGGGCAGCTCGGGTAGGGGCTCCGAGCCCGCAAAACTGGGGAGACCAGTCTGGACCAGTCCCCTTGATACCACAGAAGTCCTGCTGGAGGGGTCAGGGCCGCCACCCAGCAAAGAGGAAAACTTACTGTTGCGAGTTTCTCAATTTCTTCATCAGTTGCTCCCAGAGATGCCAGCCCAATGTCCTGAGAAGAGAAGGGAAGGGGCGAACATCAGGACAGATTTGGTCTGAGGACCTTATGCATGGATTGCTCTGTTTTATTGCCTTGAGACAACAGATATTGTTGCCCTGCAGTGCCATGTGTCTGCTGGGGCTTCATCATGCTCAGACTAAAAACGCTTCACTCCAGAGCCTGGTATTTTTACTCTGTATTAGGGCTCTTGGTCCATCACTAAGGCTCCTGAACATTGTGTTTAATATAAACAAAACCTAGAACAAGAAGGGTTTAGGTGGCAAGACTGAGATCAGTTTGGGTTCCCACCTCATTGCCTGCCTTCTCAGGGGCAAGGAAGCAGATGACCACCTTACCTGAGAGAACTGGGCAAACGTCTTGTCGGCCAGCATCGGGACATGCCCCAGCAGCTCGTGACAGCAATCCCTGCCGATGCCCAGGGGGAGAAGGAGGAAAACAAGGTCAGCAGTGGACAGAGTTTGTTCGTTAGGGAGAAAGGTTAATTGCTGGCCAGGTGGGATGTCCAGGCAGGGGAGGCTATCGGGGCCGGGCAATACTCACGGCTCGGGGGAGTGCATGGGCGAGGATGCATGGCGGATGTACTGCGTGCACTGGAAGACACGGAAGGCCAGGCTGGCGAGGAAGTCCCGCGCCGACAACAAGCCAGCCACCGGTCGGAGCTGGAAGCCTGTCCTCTCTGAAACAGCACATACCCTCTCTGCGGGGATGCATGACCCATGGGCTGTCCTGGTGTCCCGTATTCCCAGCACGGACAGCAAAAGCATCAGCACTGGAAACTAAAGGGTTTGTGCTGTGCCAAGCCTAATCTTTTTGCTCCTACTAGGGAGCAACATCTGTTCTTTAGGTGCTCAGTGGGATCAAGACTACGGGCTTGACATTTAGGTGCAGCCCACTGTGTTTAGTGGCAGTTCCCACTACCTGGAGTCTACCCCTGTCCTCTGTGGCAATGCAGAAGCCTCCACCAGCTCTCCTCCCACATCTCAGCTCACATGCTCCTCCGTCGGGTTCGAGTTTCCCGGCTGTAGCTGCCACCACCGTGCTGGAGCCCTGGCAGACCCTGGACTGCCGTCCCCCAGGCTTGTACCCACCTTTCAGGAAGCGGGAGACCTCCTCCAGCTGAGGGATGTTGTTTTCATTGTAGCCACAGAATTTCTCCAGCAGATTGAAAGCTTCGAGGTACTCCTTGCAGGCGTGGGTGGGGTACAGGCTCTTCAGGGTGCTGTACACCTCCTTCCTTCAGGACAAGATGTGGCAGACGTTCAGTGGTTTGATGTGTCTAGTCCTCTCCTGTCCTCTGGTTATACACTATCAAGGACTCAGGCCTCGCAGTTCCTTCTCCTTTCGCCTTTCTCCACCACTAAGTCTGTGTCTGTGCGCATTGACAGGGGTATGTAAACATACCAACACACATTTGAATGAGCCTGCAAAGTCAGCAGCTGTATCTGCACAGACCTATTTCTGACCTTGAAGGTCAGAAGACTGTATAAAAGGTATTACCTGGAATTAAAATATCCCCTGTAGGTTAGCTCCTGAAGTTGCACAACGAAGACAGTCAATGTAACCAGGAGATGACCTTGTTTGGGAACCTGTGTACTCAGCTCCTATGAGCTGCCCTTGTTTTCAGGGCAGTGACACTCCTGGAAATAATCATGTGCAAAGGAAGCATCTTCCCAAGCGAGGCCAGCAGGTACCATGCAGGTATTCACTGCGGGCCCCATACTTCTTTCTGCAGCTATGGGAACTGCCCTTTCTTTGGAGGCTTCTACTAAGTCAGGTCCCCTTAGATAAATGGGAGCCCAAATTATCTACATTGCTTTCTGGGGAGGCTCCTTTGGAGGAAACTCCTGGGGACTGAAGCGTGAAAGTGCTCTGGGTGCAGCCTCAAGAGAGGAGACAGACCATCACTGTTTTGGAGGTAGCTTTCTCTCCCGAATGCAGTCCCTACCATAAAACCCCATGCAATGAGTTACTGGATTTTATAACAAGCTATTAAGTAGGATGCTTGTGCTCCTGGTACATTTTTCAAGATGTCACACCCTAACCGTTTAGGTTTTGATTCCCAGCTTCTAACAGTGAAGCCAATAAAGGTCAGAGATGCCATCAGTGCTCACCAGGTAGCGATCTCCTCCGCCGTGTACTCCACACGAGGGATCGGGTCTCCGCTGCAAGGCAAACGCACTGTTACTGATAGCAGCAGAGCACAAGCCAGGCTCTTCTTCCCTTTGAGAGGGAAGAACTTTGGAGAAGCTCTGCGTGATGTTGATCAATCTTCTTTAAACCAAACAAGGGAGCGACAGGAAAGACAAAGCCTTAGTACTGGGTCATTTGTACAGGTGCAACAAATACATAGACACAGAGGAAAGCATTAGTCTTGCCGGAGGTTATAAATGAACAAGGGATGAGCAAGAGCTTAGCAGGCTTAATATTTTCCAGGAAAAAAAAAATGGTTTTCATTGGAAAAAATTGAAACTTTGTGTGAAAATAAATTAATGTGCCTGAACTTCAGGGGGCGATGGCTCCAATAATGAATCAGCAGCTGGGAAATAAAAGCAGCTAATAAGGAAAATGAAATGTGTTTGAACTGCAGAAAAATATATTGTCAGTAAGATTAAGGACAGCAAGAAAAGAAAATCTTAACATTGATGTAAGTGGGAACTAAAGAAGACTGACACTTCTGCCTTTTCCGCATCATAATTAGCAATTGTATTTCCTAAATCCTTCTGATCTGTATTTGAACAAATGAGATATTCACAGATTACAGCCATAAAGCATAGTTCTTTTTCCATTAACAGCCTGAAGGGATGCTACACAGTGGCTCATAAATGCTAACCTGCAGATGAGATGTGAGAGAAGACATCTTAAATGGGTGCATCCTCTTAGGACAGTATTTCTTCCTGTGTCCCTCAGGACTCCCTTGCTGGCACAGTGACTTTCTGTGCATTTAGTATTGGTACAGGATAAAAACATCAATGTCTATATTCCAGGCTTCAAATCTGCAAAGAACATGAAACCTAACAGAGCAGAAAGCCATGCTGGGATCACTCCAGTTGCAGGGGTAGCTCAAGAAGGTGACCCATATAATTTCCACGGCCTGCTTTCAGCACAGCTCGCTACAGAAATCTACATTTAAAGTCCTTCTCAGAGAGGGAGATGCTACAGTGGAAGGCAGTGTTACTGAATCGCGTCAAGGGAATATTTTACAAACCCAGCTAAATATTAGAGCTCTGTTTGATGTTGTAGTGAAAAGGCTGAGTGCTATCACTGCATATATCAGGACAGGAGTATTAAATAGGAACACAAGAGGTAGTCTTAAATCTATATAAGACAATGATGAGACCATTACTGGAATCTATTTAATTTATCAGAGAGTTAGGAGGTGAACCATTCAGTCTATAAATACCCTCATAGGAAAAAAATTCTGATAGCAGAATTCAATCTAACAGATGAAAGGCATGTATGATCCATTGGGTGAAAGCTAAAGCTACTGAAGTTCAGTTTAGAAATAAAACCCACATTTTTTCACAGCCAGGGTAACAAACCATCGGAACAAGTTTTCTGGACACGTGGTAGCTTTTTCAGTACTTGAAACACTGAAGTCAAAACTAGATATCATTTTGAAAGAGATGCTACATTTCAAAATGATGTTTGAGGAATTACCCTTGGCTTTTGTTATGCAGGAGGTTTATTCTGGGTTTCTCAATGTATGAATTAATGACTACCACAGACATTTGTTAATTAAGAAGAGGCTGGAATACATAGAGAGAAGAGGGACACAAAAAGAGCTGGGAAGGCTGAAAGGAGACTCAAAAGAAGAGAGGTCTCATGCAGGTAGCACAATGACTTCCCCACAGGTTGCAATGACATGACATTATCCCTGCATGGATGTTAGGAAAGAGACTTACTGCTTATAGTGAAAAGCAATTTCTGCTATCGATTTCCTTCTCTGGCGATACACTTGGTCAGAGTAGCCCTGTGATGACAAACAGGAACAGAGACAGGATTTTTAATCAGTTACTAAAATTTCTCACCCAACAAAGTTCATCACTGGCTGGAGAAACTTCTCTCGTGGCAGCGATTGCACTGCAGTTCCCTGATCAGCTGCCCTAAGAGGTGTTCTCCAGCTCCCTACTCCTGAGGGAAGGCTCAGGAGTCCGACAGGAGGATGCGCCCACACAGATGAACTCACCGGGTGATCCAGATCCAAGTCAGGGTCAAACTTGGTGACCAAATGGTGGCACTTGTCCAACTCACAGATTTTTCTGGGAAACCAGTGAACTAAGGGGAGAGAGAAAGAGAAAAACTGGCTGTGAAAGTGAACACGGAGCATCCTCTACTGAGAAGGGGTTGGGAGGTTGAATAAGATACATCTGACTTGGTCAACCAAATGCAAACACACACACACACACACACACACCCCCAAACAGCACACAAGACGGCTGTGCCTTCTGGGCAGTAGTCCCACACTCTCAATGCTCTTGTCCTGGAGTAAGGTCTAACACCATGATCTACATCTCATGACTTCCCTGCCCATCTCTCAGCAGAGTATTTTGTGACAAAAGTAAACAAGAAGATGAAAATTGGATTTTACTTAAAGATACTAGACTTCACATTAAAAACAAATCCAGAGGTCCAACTGGTTGTAGAGCGATCACTGCAGATCTCTAGGGATGTTTTACAATAAGAATCACCTTGTCTTCACAACAGGATGGCATGGGGAGTGTCATGTAGTTTAGTGCTGAATCTGTACAGAGCTCCTGACACATAGGTAGGAAACTATTTTACATTTATAATATAAAGCACTGGAGTAGGGATGGAGAACTCTGTAGGAGAGGTGTGAACAAAGCACGAAATTTCATCTCCTATTTCTTTTTTTTCAATGTGACACCAGAAGAATGGGCTATGGACTCTGGATTCTGTTGAGTAAGGGACAAAGAGCGAAGTGGCTTTCAGAATTCAGGTGTCCCAGAGGCAGTCTTTTCTGTTTTGCTCAAATTCGGCATACAGTGGCCCTTCTCCTTTCCTGGCAATAACAAAGTGTCCGCTCTGTTTCTACAGCTCAGCCTCTCTATGACAGTGAAACAGTTTATAAGTTCCTTACATTTGTCTTCCTTAGTGGTCCTCACGTCTTCTGCTACCCTCTTGATGGAGCTAATGAAAGTATTGAGGTCAGAGCTGTGGACTTCACAGCGCACAAAGTACTCCAGTTCAGCAGTCCCTTCACGGGGCTTTCGGCTAAGCCTTGTCTCCAGGTGATGAATTTTGGCTTCAAATGTCTTTTGGGACATGGAAAAGGAGAATAAAAACATTAAACAACACTTGAAACACCCACCGTCACTTCCCAAAGATGTCTTTATGGATACATTTGAGAGGGACTCCCCCTTGTCTTTTTCTTCTTTTTTGTTCCCCCACTGGGATAAACACACTTATCCATTCATTCCACAGGTTTTTCCTTCCGGACAGACAACCAGCAGGGCTGGTCAGTCAAGAGAAGACTTCCACATTGGCAAAGAAGAGCATATCAAGAGGGAATATTGATGTGGCAAAATGCCACCTCCCATGACCCCTTTTCCTTTAACCTCCTCCTTAAGGCAAAGGGGCTTTTTTTTTTTTTTTTTTCCTGGAGGGGGGGGGGGGGGGGGGGAGGGGGGGAAGGGGGGGGTGGCCGGCCGTTTTGAGTCTGTAGTGAGAACGAGAGATGGTGACCTTTCCCTGGGTAAGTGGGGCTCTGAAACTTGGAGGAGCCGTTAGAGGGGCTCGCTGTCACAAGTGATAGCATTTGGGCTCATTATCAGAACTGATCTCCCCCGAAGAATGTGAAGGAGACAAAATGGAGTCTATAGGCTTTCAAAGGGCCCTGGCAGATTTGTGGATATTTTCTTTAGCTCGGTGAAACCAGCAGTACAAGCACAAGTCCCTGCGCAATGACCCGGCTTTTCCAAAGTCCCTGGAAGATCTTTGGTAGAGGAAGGGTCGTGATTTCTGTGGTTAATCAGAGGCAGAAAGATGAGAAGGAACAGATGCGATGCCACAGGTAAATTAAATTTAGGACCATGTTTTTTAATATACCTACCCACTTCACTATTATATTGTCCCCTCAACAATCAATACCTTTGCATTAATCTGACAGCCGTGATTGCATTACCTATGCTTTGACTGCATGTAACACATACAGAAGAGTGAAACCAGCTTCCCTGCAGCCTGGCTCATGACGAGGCAAATGTCATTATGCCCGTCTGCTTTCATATCTTGTACCTGCATTGCCAGAGGGATCTGGGAAATGAATCTTCCTCTGTTGTGGCTTGACATGCTTGTCTTTTTATTATATTTAAAGCACTCTCTGTGACAAGCTCAAAGAGCTTTTTTACTAGAAGAGCTCTTGATGCAGCAAGTAAATCGCTCCAGGAAGAAACAAATAATATTCGAACACAAGATGCCCCTGCTTCTTGCTTGATGTTTTAAAAATCACTTAAATTACAGACTTTAAATGCAGTGTAACATAAAATCTACCAAGTACAAGAGCCTACATGTCTATCTTTTGTAACTGCTAAGCAGTCTGTTGCATTTCAAATGTTACACTAATGGCTTTTTCATGCCTTATCTGGCAGCTGTGCGCTCCTAGGAAGGTGACCCCAACCATGGCAACACCAAGGCTTTTTTCTAACAAGCTTGTCTTAGAGATTCTTTCACTCTTGAGACAACAACCATATGTTGCCCAGAAAACAACTTTTATTGCTACAGTGCTCTTAGAGGAGATGCAAGGTGTTCTGTAATTGCTGAAGATCTTGAACACTTATTCATAAGAGTATCAGAGCTAGTACTGCATGGGCAAGGAATAGCCAGAATGCCCTACAATTTCAGGGATACTTATCCCTCAGACACACTTTTTGTACGTTTACAGCTGTTAGGTAATGGTTTTGCTGTATAGTGTTGCTGGTGATCTGTTTTTACCCCAGAAGTGGTTGCATTTCGTGGGGAAGGTGTTCTATAATTATCGTGTGTATTAATAGATGAGCTAGCAGCATGCCCTTGTGATGAGAAAGGCCAACCACGTAGTGAATTGTAGTAGCAGGACTGTAGACAACAGGTCAAAGGAAGTGATTCCTCCTCCCTGTCTGGGATGAGGGAGACCACATCTGGAGTACCATGTCCCCCAGAAGAAAGACGTTGATGTGCTGTAGCAGTGAAGGGCTGCCAAGATGCTCAGGGAGCTGGAGCACGTTATATGAAGAAAGACAGAGGGAATGGGATTTGTTCAGCCTTGAAAAGTGAAGGAGCAGGAGAGATTGGTTCACTGTCTACTAGTATCTGGAGGGAGGGTGTAAAGAAGACAGAGACAAACTCATCTGAAGAGTACACAGTGGGAGGACAAGAGGCAATGGGCACAAGCTGGAAGTGAGGACATTAAGAAGCAAAAGAAAAGAGAGAGAGTTTTTTATGATGAAGGCAGTCAAACACTGGCCAAGGGGTCCATGGACACTGTGGGATCTCTGCCTTGGTGATAACTCAAAATGCAACAAGCACAGCCCTGAGCAACCTGCTGCGACTGGACCTGCTCTGTGCAGGAGTTGGACCAGAGACCTCCAAAGGTCCCTTACAACCCATGTGACTGATTAATAGGAACAAATTGTCCTTTCCTCTCCTCTCACTGCTGAAGTCAATTAAATTAAACTACTGCAGATAAAACATATCTCAGAACCTCAGTTTGGAAAAACACTTTTGAATCATTCTGGATGAAAATGTACTGCATAAATGCAAGTTGTTGTGTTTTGATTGCTGTTTAAATAGGCAGCACTTAACTCAGTCTTTCCATTCATGGTACTGAGATCCTAGATAATGCAACATTATATTGCTGGCTAGGGGGGGAAAGCTCAATTAGTTAGCACTTTTCCTTGGTATTAAAGCCATATACAGGGCATATCTCCAGGGGGAATCAACAGAACCTTTAACATGTGAATCAAATTCATCCCTGAAGTAGGGAGGTAATTTTGAAATCAATATACCAGTTTTACACCCAAGGTGAAGTTATTCTTGTAATTCTTTGACCAAGGACCAATGTAGCAATGCCATTCAGACACTGCCAAAGCCTTGACCCACAAGTAAGGTGGGTTTGGTCTGTAGCCACGCAGGGCACACAGCTTGCTTTGAATGTGGGATCAGAGCCCTGCATGTGAAGTTGAAGTGCTGAGCGGCGGAGGGGGCTGTCAGAGTACGCTACAAGCCACAGGGCTGTGGACTGTAGGTGTGAAACTGTGTGGTTGGATCCAGTCATTAAGCAAAGTTAAGCCTAGAGCTTAACAGCACTACCAGACAGAGATAGGGCTCATTCGTAGTGATGGAAAGTGAAGGCACGCTGGGGCATGAGCATAGCATGATTGTGGTGACATCAGACAACTAACTGATAGTTTAGAGCAGGCAGACCGAGTCTGAGTCTTCTTTAGTAGACTCAAGTGATATTTCTCACAGAACAGCCATGAAACCTGTAGTGTGTTCCTTGAGTCCCATACAACAGGTTAGGTACTCACCTCAAATACCTTAAGTGCACGGGATAGCGGTGAAGTCTTGGCTCCCTTGAGCATGAAGAAGAGGTTCAGCATGGCTCTCCCATCCTTCTCCTCGAAGACAATGGTCTCTGTAGACTCTGCAGCATCAGTGGCTGCAGCTGCAGCTGCAGCCTCTCTTTCCTTCCTGGCATCTTCAATGAGGCTTTGACGTCTACCAATGAACCGCGGAGACTGAAGGCAGAGCAGAAATAAATAACACTTCTGATAGAGCTGTGGGGGAGATCAGAGGCATCCCCAGTAGCTGGATGAGGTGTGACCAATGTGTCTCAGCAGAGGAAGAAGGGGAAGGTTGGGCTGACTTCCCTGGCTTTGTAGAGGAAGATCTGGTGATGAGGACTGAGGCTTTAGAATTGAACATCTGGGAACGTGGAGCTTCAGGAAAAATCATTGTAAAATACCCTTGTAGCACGACTGGAGAGTGGGCTTCTCCCCTCACCTTCCCTAGCAACTGTTTTCAATATCCTTCAAAAAATAAAAATCAGGAACAACCTTACACAATTTTCAGGTGTCTGATGAACTCAAGTGGAGAGACCTTAGATAAACATGAAGTCATCTGAGAAAAGATACACTATGAGGGTCAGCTGAAGCCCACAGCTATGACCTGGCCAGGAAACATGAACTGTTTGACGGTGTATTAGGAGGGCAGCTTAGCTAAACTGCTCCTGGGATCCAGCGTGATGTTTTCTTCTGACATTAAGTGGATGCTTACCTATTGAAGTGTAATTGGAACCGCATCCATACACCCTAGAAAATATATTCCTCCTGCTGATCTGCAGATCTGTTTTGCCCTAACAAACTCCTGCAGATTTCTGTTACTTGGAATTGCACCTGAAATGCTGCAATTCTGTGCCTGGGGTCATGTTATGTCACTTGTTTATACTTACAGTGAGCTACAAACTATTTCAATCACTGCTGTTTCTTTTGTTATAGAAATAGCTCATATACTGCCTTACTTGGTCTTGGTCTTTTTACAACCAGTTTTCCATTTAGAGGCAGCTCAGCTGGTTCCAATTTTCTGTGTTCAATACCCAAACCAGATAACAAGCCCTCAGAACTTGCTAAAAGAAACCTGGGGCAGCACTGAAGAAGGAGCAGCACACAAAGTCATCCAGTACCTGCATATAAAGCGGGACTGGCTGCAGTTTTCCCTCTGATTACATTGAAAATATCTGGAAAAAGAGATAGATGCTAACCAAGCAGCACCTTCCCTACCTTGTGAAAATTTGGAGAATGTTTTCCTTTTAAAAAGACAGCCTGCTCAGCTACTAGTCCGTTTTCTCTCTGATTTTCAAAGCCCACCATCAGTAACTAATGTTTCCTCTGAACATCCTTGTGGATGCTTTAGTGGTGTAAAGCTGACATTTTAAATGCAGCCTGAAAAATGCAGCACATCTAGGCACCAGCCCACATACTTCTATCTGGTCCTTTTTTAATAAAGAGACTCCTCTGAAACGATATTGGCTGATCCTCAACCCATTTATTCTTTGTGGCACATAACAAGCACATATTGCTACTTGTCTAAATTGATGGTATTCATGCCCAAAGAGAGAAAACATCTAATAAGTATTCTCAGCCATAACTTTTAAAATCTTGTAAGCGTATGCTGAGTTTTAAGCGTGCGTTTTATATCACTACCGTGTTTAAAGCTAAGCCAGTGTTTACTTTAATGTGCCTGTAATAAGCAGGGCAAACAGCCTTGTGCTAGCCACAGTCATCGGGCTCTGCCGTGGTCCCAAGCCAGGCAATGCGTTAGCCAAGGATGTTTTATCATGCTGTGCCCTGAGACGCAGAGGTGCAGTAGGATTTTACTTCTGGAGTGGAGCAGGGGAGAGGAGGGAAATTAAACCCCCATGTTTAGGCTGTAAATCAGGTTAAAATCTGACAGAGAGGAGTTCAAATAGCAAGAAGACTTGTGTGACTGGAAAGCTGCACTGGGAGAGGCAGCCTCAACCAGTCAGACCCATGTGCTGGGACTGGGTGGCCCCTGGCAAGGAGGAGCAGGGGGGGTTTTGGTCCCATCGAGGGGTCCTGGAAGCTGCTTAGCTCCATGCTGGCATATTTTGGGTGGGTAAAGTTAAAAAAAAAAAAAATAAAAGAAAGAAAAAGTATGAATTTTGCTTGGGAGAAGAGGGCCAGGAGAGGTCTGCCTGCCTGCTGCCTCCTCCGCTGGCTGCGTGCTCCCCATCTCAGCGTTCTCTCCTCTGCCCCTCACATTTACGGTCATCAGGGTATTACCTCCTTTTGCTGGAAATTAGGAATCTGGCATATAAACTAACCAAACTGATCTCTTATGATAAATGCCTTCCTTTATTCAGAAGGCGCCATTACATGGTATTTCCGAATTGCCTCACATACTATCTCCCTGAGTGCGTATCTAGCTACAGTGAGAACTTTAATTTGATTTTGCAAAGCATTTATTTGCCTGAGGCCTGAGTCTGATACGGTCATTCACCTCTTATGAAGGATTAGTTTGCACCTCTTACAATGGGTTAGTTCATTTTTCCTTCTTTGAATTTGCTGCAAATCAGAGTGCCCCGCCTGAGTAGTGTCATTAAAAATACTGTGTTCTGAGTTAAAGTACTTTGGCACTTTTTTCCTGGCTCATTATTTGCAGCAAGCGGGAAGGATTGTAAAGATTATTTCCCTCCCTGCGTTGTGGGGACAGTGACATCCCAGCCCTGCTTCCTGCTGGTTTGCCTCCAACTTCTTGTGTGCTCGGTAACCAAACCCTGCTCCAGCTACAGTCCCAAGGTGTCTTATAAAAACTACTAGCAGCAGAAAAACTAAATACGTAACAAAAGATTTTTCCACGGTGTGAGTCTGATGTTTGGCTGGCCCAGCTGACACGTAGAATACCTGCTGGTGTAGATGAGTTCTGGGATTGCAAAGGTCTTCCCCCCCCCGCCCCAGTTTGCACAGTTTCCCCTGCAGTGGGGTGCTAGTCCCTGGGGGTTAATGGCAAGGGAACACCTCAGACCTGCTGGAGCTAGTGTGGTGGTAGGCAGGGGCTGGGTGGCCAATTGTCCATGGTCACGCCGTCACCACGAGGGCTGGGGACATGCAATGCTGCATACAAATGCAGAGTCATGCCTCTTGCGTGGTAGAAGCCAGCAAAATAAGTGACAGGGTTGTGGAGATCTCCTGTGCTAGGTGAGAGCAAAGGGCAAAGCCTTTCATGCAGCCCACTCTCAAAGTGACCCTCACAGGGCTAAGTTTTGACCTTTTTTTATTTTTCTGAGAATTTCCATTCAAAGAAGAGATGCAAAGATGGGCTGAAGTTTTGTGTCCACCCGAGGCTGGAGGAGCCACTTACCCCAAGCAGGTTGCCAGCACACCTGGTGAACCCCAATTCCTCTGGCCCCTTTCTTCAGTGGCCCATTTCCCATCAAACACAAGGCAGCACCTCAGAGGGTGTAACAACCAAACACTCTCCCCTTCTTCAGACAGCAATGAGCATCTCAAATATTGATTTGACAAGTAGCCTAGAAAATACCGAGTTTTCAAGAACCATGCAAGTGTTCATTATTTTGCCAGAATGAGAACGGTTGTGTGAGAGGGAAGCCTTCCCTGATCTCCATTTATTAGAGAAAGCGAGCTTACCTCCTTGTTTCCTAAATGTATCCCTTCCTTTCCAGCACATTCCACTCCAAAACACTTCTCCCTGCCTATGCAGTGGCTGATTTTACCAACTCAGAGCATCACACAGGGTTAAGAGGAGAGCAGGTGAAAGAAGCAGCGGGCATAGGGGAGGGAAATGGGGATTTCTATAACCAACCTGCTGGAGTCACCCTGCAGATGCCTGCCAAACACATCTGCTCCCTAACCTGGCTTGATTCCCGGGTTTCCTCCTGCCGAGCATCCCGAGGGGATCCCCTCCCAGTGCTCTGGCTCCTCCAGGGTCGCCCGCAACCCAGCCACATCCCTGACCCACAGGACTGTCCCATGCCGGGAGTCTCCGGGCTCCTCCTGCCTGCCCTGGCATTTGGGTTAGGAGATGAAATGTCCCT
>NW_009622943.1:58459-75171 GCF_000690535.1 Cariama cristata
AGCAGGAAGTTTTCCTCTCCTTTCCCTGACACACACAGATGTGCTGTGTGCATAAGCATTCCCCAGGCTAAAGGCAGGGCTGGGACCACATCAGGGAGGGCTGGGAACAGAAAGAGGGGAAGGATGTGCTGAGAGAGAGCGAAACTGCGGACACAGCAGCAACGAACAAACTGATTAAATTGCCTGTGCCTCGTATGTTGTCTGAAATAACAGCTGCACTTTGTCATTATGCTGGAACAGGTGAAATCTCTGCAGTTTATTGCCTTGAAAGCAGGAGAGCACTTAAGATTTTCAAACTGCCTTTCACACTGGGGATGCCTTGTTATTCCTGCCTTAGGTCTATGGGTTACTTACCTTGCTTTTTGTTGGGGGGGTGGAGGTTGCATTAGTTCAAGCTTTCATCCCCCTAAATGTTTGCATTTCACATATACCACTATGCAGAGAGAACTGTTTGGGTCATTTCCCTTTGCCAGCCTGAAGCCCAGAGGTGCCCACGTGGGGGAACTCCCACAAAGGCAGTGTTGGTCCATCTATCCCTGCCTGCCTCTGCCTATAGCTACGGGAGAGGCTGCAGTTTTCAGAGGGGGAAGGAAAGAAGTGGGGTAGGGTTGTCTTACCATGATGGCCTCGGCTTGCTTGGAGTCCAGCTCCGACACCGCCCTCCGGAAGCCTTTGGCTGCAGAGGTGGAGATGTTCGGGGTTGGCATCTTTGCTCTTCTACAAGCTCTGCTCTCTGCTTTCCAGCTCCTTGCCAGCTTTTTATAGGGCAGGGCTGACGTCAAAGACTCTTTCAAACCTTCTCTCCCCCCCGCCACCTCCCCATCACCACCTCCCTCCTTTCTCCCCCTCGGGCTGAGAGGAGGAGGGGACGTGAAGGAGAGAAACGTTTCTGTCCCATTAAATCTAATCGTTACACAGATTGCAGACACCTTGCCTTCACAGACCAGACACTCCCCCCCAACCTGTTTGCCTGCACCGAAAAGATTTCTACTCTGTTTTTTTCCCCCCCTTCTTCTTGATGGAGTTAATTCTCGTGCCATGTTTTAGTCTGACATGTTTGCTTTCCCAGTTTGGGAGTTGCATGAAAAGATTTTGATCTGTGGAAGGATGAAATAAGAGGAAGGAAGAGATTCAGCCCTCTCTAGCCCTTTTTTCCCCTTGTTTGCCTTGTCATTGAGGCAGTAAAGGAATAGGAAAATAACACGGATTCCCGCAAGGCAGCCATGGGACTGGATGCTGTTCTCATGTATGCACCTCCCGACACCTGGCTCCTGCAAACGCTGGGCATTTCAGTGCTCTCCCACCACCTCATGTCTTGGTTTGGCCATGCAATGCTGACAGCAGGATGGCAGAATCGGGCCTCTTGAGTCCTCAGAGCTGAAAAAGGCTTTAGAGAAAATAACCTGGAAAAACCCTCTCCATCCTGCCTTCCCAAGGGTTTTGCTCCTCTTGCAGTAATTCCTAAGAGGCCAAATGCCCAAGGACAGCTGGGGCTGTGACAGCGGGTGGCAGCTCAGGACCAATCCTGGGACTCTGCTTTGCTGTGAGTAAAAATGGCCTTTTCCTCCCAGGGGATTTCCAGCAGCTCTCCCACTCCAAACAAGTGCTGTGGGACTGCCCGGTCCTGCCTTGTGTAAGCCTCACAGGGGGACAGGCCATTGGCTGGCACAAATCCCTGTGGCATTTCACTGGCCGACTGCCCGAGAGCTCACCCGCAACCTTGCCGACCGCAGCGTTGCTTTGGAAGACATCTGCTGAAGACACCTGGTTAGTGTTGGTGGCTCGTCCTTCTTGTGGTGGGACAGCTGAGTTCATGACAGCAAGCTGATGATTTTTGCAGTGCCAAAAGCCTTGGAGGATCAGCATCCCATTGACCTCCTCGAGGCTGCAAAGCTCTTGAAGTTTGCCATCTCCTACAAACACCAGGGAGCAGATGGCATGATCAATGCTGCGAGCTCCACCAAGGCAACTTGGGAAGCCCCAACTGGTTAGAGGTTGGTAGAAATTGAAGCTGAAGTAAGTGGTGGGCAGCAGCTAAAGATTTGGCCCAGTAATGAGCCAAAATTAATTTTAAGTCAGGTGGAGCAGCTTCTCTCATTGCAGGTGCTGAGGACACCCTGCTCTTTGGTACAGTGGAAACCGGAGGAAGGAGTTAATCAGCCATCAGGGTTCCTCTCTCCCCAGCCTCTGCATCCTCCCATGTGGTGCCACCTCGCACACTGAGAGTAGCCCTTGCTTTTTCTTTAATTTCATCCCTAATCTCCTCTGAGTCTTCTAAACCTTCTATTTGCCCTGTGCTAAACCCTGGGTGCGCAAAACACAAGATAAAAACCCACCGAACTGATGGAAGATGATGCTGCCTGGTGTTGCCTGATCTTCTCAGAAAACATCTTGGGGGCAGGTCCCAAGTCATCCCCGTTGCCCAGCAGCTGGGCAAGGAGCAGCTTTGCAGGTTCAGTCACCTCCTAGCTGCTGGGGTGGCCTTGGGGACCCCCTTACTGGGGGATACGAATTAGCACAGTCCTATGGTTGATGTTTTTTGTGCCACTGGCTGAGGTGGACCATGTTAGCCGGACAAGCTGGGATGTGGGGAACACCGCTCCAAGATACCGGCATTCAGTCCCACACTGCCACCTTAGCCAGGCGTCCCGGCTGCGCTCACTGCAGGCTGCACCTTTTTACAACCTTTTTGAGCCCGTTTTTTTCCAGCAGATGCACAGAACAGAATTCTTCGGCATTGCTTCGTGCTGCCACTGAGAGGCTGTTGTCACCTAAGGAGTGACAGCTCTCTTTGATGGCCAGGCTCGCTGACCTGCTCAGGAATTAACTGCCTCCTGGCTCAGGGAATGAAGGGTTTGGGGGATGACTGTGGGATGGCATTCATTTAAAACACAGCCCAGCTCCTACTGAAGTTACTCTTTCCAGGAAACGTAAGAAGATTAGGATCTCATGCAGATTGCCAGCCATGCTGTCTCATGTTTCCACGTTCTGTCCTGACTTTTCTGAAACAAGGCTTTTCTCAGGGATCTCAAAGACAGGACTTTCAAGAAGTATGATGCTCAATCCCATGCTGGAACATTTCTGTCTTACCCCAATCACAGCCACAGAGTATGAAGAAGGATGCCCACCCCAGACCATGCCGCAGAAGTCAATCAATCACAGCAATTTATTCTGATTTTTATCCCACAAGAGATCTGGTCCTCTCCAGAGATCAAGGGGAAAAATTCTTTGATTTTTGTGAGGTTTTAAGTTTATTTTCAGTAGCCTTTCTGATATAGTGGGGATTAAAGACAAGCAGTAAGTCAGTAGACTGCCAGAAACAGCTCCTTCAAACAAGCAGATGTCTGTCCTAGGTTGCACCAGTGTCTCGCCTTAGGAAGACTGAATCTGCTCTGCTGTCAGTGCTTCCTAGTATGTAAGAAGTAGATCTCATATGGAAATATATGAGTTAGGAGCAAACTAAGACCATATTGGTCATCTGAAGATGATCTATGAAGACTGGCAGGAAGAAGAACCAACTCTGAAAGAGGCCACTAAAATAAGACTTAACATATCTTTCATGTTGTACATCAAGGAAGAGCCCTCACTGGGGATTCTCTAACTCCGTTAATACCAGTAAAGTAAACATACAAAGAAACCAAAGAAAATGGCTCTTGCAGCCATTTGCCTGTCTGCTTTGCTGAAGAAACTGTCCTATGCAGCTTCACAGCCACACGAGGCCATTTCATGCAATGGTGGTATTAGATAGTCTAGGATGAAACTGCAAAGGTGTTAAGGGCAGGAAGCCAGAGCTAGGCTAAGTACTCAAGAAATGGTTCATTAAAACCATTCAGAGACTTAGCTAGTGTGATCTACTGTTATAATATTACCGTTGTCAATGAAAGGCCTTGCCAAGATTGGGCCAACTTCACTGGGATTTCATTAGGGAGGGAAAAAGGGACTTAGGTAGGAGGAGAGTTACAAGAATTGAATTTGAATATTTTTATCAAAGAAAATTTTAATTCTGGGTGAATTCTTCTGAATTGCACTGCCTTTAAAACAGCATGCAGAATATGGAATTTCAGCATTTTTTATTTGAGGTTTTCAGTTCAATTTTAGGACAGAGACAAATTTCAAATTATTTAATTAATTTAATCTCTTTTCCTTCATACTGTTTTCTTCCCTTAAAATCAGAAAGAGAAACTGGTTTGCTAGACCTTTTTTTTTTGGTAACCGACTTAGTTTAAAAGTCTCTTTAGAACAGCATTTGCCAGGGATGATAAACCTAAAATCAGCCATCAAAGCAAGTTCCAGTTACCCGAATTTGTAATCAATTTGCTGAAAGGATAGCTTTAAAATGTCAGTTCATGTAAAGAACTGAGAAAATTGGTAAGTACTTTCATAAATATGGGAACAGAACGAGTCACTCAACGTTCCTGGAGGCTGTAACATATTCAGAGATCACATATGAAGGTTCTTCTGACAAACAGTGGCTTTAAAAAGCACCAATAACATCATACAAGTTTTCAAGACTATTGTGAGAACAGAGGGAATGTCTTTGAATATATTTTCTATTTTCCTTTTGTCTCGTTACGTATTATTTCTCTCCTTGTGAAATCCAGTACTTTATTTAAGCTCATCACTGCTTCTACTTAGTTATCTCATTCCAAAGCCCTTGATTTTTAATCCCTCTTCTTTATATGGGTGACAAATTAGGCGTACAACTCTTTTTCTTCTTTAAGCCCTGCTAATCCATCACACCCCAGTCCCTCTCTGGTGACAAGTCCTGCATTGTACGGAAACGCTCTCCAACACGGAGGCTCCATGTAGCCAAAATGAAGTCCAAGGGCAAAACTTCCAGGTTGCCACCAGTGACAGCAAGACTTTCTCCCTCTGATAAGAGTGGAAAAATTAGGTTGGTTCTTCTGTCCTGGAGGAGCTGACAGAGGAGGTGAGTTGGAAGAAACTACGTGGCTGCAGGTTGTCCTTTTGGGTATGAAGGTGGGCAGTGGGTGGATGTCCTTCAGAGCAGTGTTACCACCACAGCTGCAGGAGGACAGGCATTGCTTTTTCCCAGCTGGTCCAGCGCAAAGCTCCTTAATACATTTCCACCTATGTCCTTCCCAGGCAAAGTCCCACCTTTTTGGAAACCACCCATGGCTTGGACATTTCCATCTCTTTGTGTGTCTACATCTCTATAAACCACCTGTTTGGGTCCATGTTTAAGTTCTGCTGCTATCAGAGATGGCTTCTGAGGGGCATGAGCTTGATTGGTTAAACCAAGTCAGGCTTGTCTCAGCTTTTGTCATGTTTGACTAACTACCAGATTTGCTAACGAGGAAGAGGAGCCTTTAGGAAGCTTTATGAAGGAAATACAACAGATGGATGGGTCTTCATCGCTGCTTTGTTCCTCACACTCCAACTGCACTACCAGCCTTGAATGCGTGCGGGTGCCATGTGTATCCAGCTGTGTGTTTTAAGGGATTAATCTGCCATAAAGCAGGAACAGCAAACACTGTTGGGCACTGCTTCGCTGCACTAGTCCCCAGACAGAAAAGCCCCTAAACCAAGAAGCTCTGACTGTGCCTCCCTCAAGGGTACAGCAGACCCCAAAAGAATCCAGAAATGGCATTAAGGTGCAGAGTGCTGCTGGTCCTCGGGAGGCTCATTTCACCTGCCACTGGATGCAGGATTGGCAGTGCAGAGAGAAAAGCAAGATATTATCTTCTTTGGTTGGATCCACGCGGTCATTTTGTGCATCCTCCGGCATTGTTTGCATTAATCACCATTCCTGAGCACCTTGGGTAGGGGGACCAAGAGGAAAACCCCATCTGCCAAATTACCATCCCTCATCGTGAGAGCTGGAGACACCTCCATGCAACAGCCTGTGGTCTTGATACAAGTCCCAGGGTGAATCAGTGGCAAAGGCCCTTACAGCCCAGCCTGGTGAGGGTGGGGGTCTCTGCGGTGGCCCAGGAAGCTGCAGGGGCAGGGTCTGTGCTCTCAGAGTGCCCCACCAAGGGCCAAAAAAAGGGACGGTGTATGCTGATGCGAGGGTGAGCTGCCATCTCCTATCACAACCAAGGCAACCCTGATGGCCATGTGGGGTGCCCAGGCCCCCTTGTTGCTCTTTCTCCCACCCACCTGCTCTCACTCCCTCCACAGCCTGAATAATTACAGTCTGTCACATGAAGGAATAACTGGGGGGGCAGGGGGCGGCAGGTAGCCAGCTCCATCAAGAGATGTTTTTTTTCTCTTCTCCCTTCACAGCTCCATTCAACATCCCCAAGTGCCACAAAAGAGTTTAATAACCCATAATGACATCTCCGGCCTCCACATCATTGCAGCCTCCCTAGGACTGGGGCAGGAAAAAAAAAAAAAAAAAGACAATTAAAATCCTCATCTCCCTCTTAACTTTGCAGCCTCCTATTATCTAGAAAACACTGACTTTTGTGCTCATGCTCTCTCACAGCTGATAAGCCCAGGAGAATGGGGGCTGCAAGCAGCAGAGATGTGCTAGCTCTTCAGTAAGAGCAGCAGGAAGTTTTCTGCCATCCTGGGAGAAAAGCTCTGCCAGATCAGATGGTCCTGGCCCTCCATTCCCCCCACTGCAGATGTGACCACCGGGACATGAAGAGCCCTGGTGCAGGGGTTGTTCTTCCAGCCAGTGGGTAAATCCCAAGGCAAAATCAAAAAAAGCTGACTACATTAAAAATCAAAAAAAAAAGTGGCAGAAGATACACTTTTGTAGAAAAGATGGAACAGGGCTGTGCAACCTCCTCCAGTGCCTTTTTGCCTCGATATGTGCCTGTACATTTTCACAGGGTAGTGTACAGATCTGCTCCACAGCTGCAAACCAATGACTTAAGGATCAAGGCTAAAACCCTCAGCAGCTAAATGCAGACCTCTGTGTCCAACTTTCACATTTCAGAAAGCCAGGTTAGTCTTTAGCTAAGTCTGAGAATATTCCTATTACCCACAAAAAATGCCCTCCCACCCCTGGTTTTGAAGCATGGGGCCGGCTGGTCTCACAACTCTCTGTTCATCTCCACATTGAGATACAAAATTTTGTACTCATGCTGGTCAAATTTTGCCTCAAAACCCATTGAATATCTTCTTGTTGATCAACAATGAAAATGCAATTCTGGGAAGTTTTACAGCAATCAACTTTTCAGAGAAAAATAAGTTGATTTCCAGCAAAATGGTGAATAGTTTGGGGAAAGGGTTTTCAGAGGTAAGGGAGGCTGCTCGGATGAAGGAAAAAACTCAGCAACTCCCCAGAAATGGAGAATTTATCCCTGAGTTTTCAGAAGCAAAAGCAGCAGCAATCCCTCTGTCTTTCACGAAATGACGTGGCACAGGCAAGTGAAAATTCAGAAATATTGTATTGATCATTCACCCGCCGCTGCAGAATCCAGAACAACCATCTTGTCTCGGATCAATGGGGAAGCACTTAGGAGCAATTTTCTCTTTGGAAATGTGGGCAGCAAGCAGACAGTCAGGAGCAGGTGACAGAATAAAGTGCACTGTCTCTTGGAGCATGCCATCTTGTGGGGTTGTAAAATTAATTGCTGACACCTCTAGCCCGTTGTATTTCAACTCATAGACAACTTCTTTAAGAAAGTCATCAGGGAATGTCACGTTTGTGTGGAAAGGTAGCCTATGTGTGTTGCATCAGGTCTCCTCCTGCACTACTAGTACTTGTAATTTTAATTTATATCTATACCCAGTATTTTAGTCCCAACTCCTGAAGTCAGCTTTCTTTATTAAAAAAAAAAAAAAATTAAATGCAGCCCTTTTGAGAAGGGGGTAAAGATTGAAGAGGAGTCTAGGAGTTCCCAGAGAGCTGGAAAAACCCTCCAGAAACAGTAATCGTCATATGGACATCTGGCACAGAATTTTTGACCATTGAGTTTGACAGTGAATTTGCTTTTCTGGAAAAAAAAAAAAGGTTATGCAGGTAAAAAACTACTGAAAACATCAGAAACATTATGACAAGAAAAAACAAATGTCTGGCACTAATCCTATTGCCAAAACCAGCACAGAAAACACAGGGCTGCCTTTCTGACTGCCTACCGCACGGCCATGGGCAAGTCATTTAACTCACTGCCTTCGTTTCCTGCCTTCTGCCTCAAGGCTGGTAATTGCTGTAACCTTCAGCTGCAAAGACTTAGCAATAGATGCAGAAATCAATGGAAATATTTGGCTGTCACTCCTTTCAGTCCTCTCACCTGTAGTCTGATTGCCCATAGGCCTTTGCATTGCTGAATACATGTGGAAAAGGGATTTGCGCTACTGCTTATTTTTTCTCCAGACCCTTGGAAGTCCCAGCACTAAGAGGTTTGCAGTGGCCTGGATCCTCCAACTCTTTCTCTAGATGAAAAGAGAAAGTTAAGGGCATGTCCCCATTTTATTGCCAAGTTCATTAAGTCCCAGTCCTACTGTATGAATTCATTCTTGAAAGTGGGCTTTGGGGCACTTAGTCTCTTCGCTGCTAGTGACCATGGTGTCTGGCCTGAGGTGTTTAACCCTCTTGCTCATCCACCCAAGCCACAGAGTAAGACATAATTTATCTAACTCATGGTGGCATCAGAACGGCGAAAGACAAGCCATGGTGAGGGACCCAAAGCAAGTTCCCATCGCCCTTTCAGAAGGACCGGAAACATTTCACTGTGTGTTGGTGTGGCCTTAGCATGGCCAAAGCTGATGGCGTGGGACCAGAAGGGAATTTGACGCATTGCCAGCAGTCCCCTGTGACTGTTAGGACCTGCACTGCAAGGCTGGCATGGGTTTGGACCCCACACCTGCTCTTGGGCCATTCCCCTGACTGCTATTGTCCCCTCAGTTTCCCCATCACCCACCCCTCACTGCTCTAGCCAGAAGCAAATGATGGTAGAAGCCAAGGATTTTCCATCAGTGCTTTGTCAGTGTTTGCCCAACACTCTCCTTTTTCATGAACATGTCACTTCTTTGACGTAGATACATCTCCTTCCCCCTCCTCTTACCCCCTTTCTCATCTTCCGTAACAGCAGCTCCAAGTCAGCAAGGTGGGCCAGCGAAATGCAGCTCAGTGCTATTTCCGCATGACCAGAAAATCATCGACTTCTTGCCCTCTCGGTTTCCTCTCTCCTCGGGCACTGGAAGATAAAAAAATCTGCTTGTCAAACAAAAGGTCTGATGTGATTTTAGCATTAGGAGTCACACAAAGGGTCTCAGACCTATGAAAATGTCACCATGTTGACTTCATACAAATGTTTATTCACCCTTCTGTTTATCGGCAGAAAGGCGTTTTGCATTCAGCATCGAATGGATAAGATCCATTATGGAGACACAACCAGTTATGAATTGGAAATTGTCACAAGCATTTTATAGCAAAGTCAATGCTTTCCTACTGATTCACATCTGCTCAGGATCTCATCTGTTATTCCTAACAGGTAGTCATCGAGTGAATACATGGGAAAGAGCATGAGAAAGTATTTTCCTCTCCTTTTTAGAGGATGAATGTAAATGTATCACCCATGGCAAGGTTCATTCCACCCAGCAGGCTTAAGAGGATGACTCATCAAAGCCCTGTGCTTCTCTTCTGGATCTTCAAGGTGTATCAACAGTGATTTATTGATCCACAGTCATGGAAAGTAAAGAAGGAAAATAGTCTGAGATCTATACTGGTACAATATGCCTGACTTCAGTAATTCTCCCATTAAGCTACAGGGATGACGCAATGGAAAAGCAGAGTTTATCAGTTTACATTTCCTGTCCTCTCAACGGTAGGACTGTCCTCTACACATGCAGATCCTTTCGTCTAGCAGAGAAGAGAACAAAAAGCTCAGTAGCTGAAAGTTAGGCAAAGAAGAAAAGTTCAAGCCAGCAGTAGGACGTACATTTTTAATAGTGATGGTGAACAAGCCCAATGGGCTTTGGGAAAGCCATGTTCCTCTTTGCTCGAAGTGTCCTAAACAGAACGGGTACCTCACTTGAAAATTGTGTCCATCAGACACAAAGACAGAACATCCCCGTTAGATTAACGGGGATGGGACAGCCCACGTGCTGTGCAGGAGGAGATATGGTGGTGATGACCCATCACCACAAGGCACAAAGCCGGAGCAGGGGTACCTACTGTCCCCAGCCAGGAAGGCAGGGTAGAGCTGAGGTCCTTCTGCCTTGCACCCAGCCAAGACTGGTTTTGGAAACGTCACATTTTCAGCCAGAAAAGACAGGTAAGTAAACACCATCCCTGCAGAGGAAGTCTTTAGCCTTCCTACATGTACCAGCTGGGAAAATGCGTGATTCTGCATCACTTAACGGGGTGGAAATTATGTTTTGAGTGCTTATCCTTCCCCTTTCCCCTGTTGGTGCAGGCAGTGCCTGCCTCAGGAGAATTAATAGTGCTTTCACTTATCTAATTTACATCAGGGACGTGCTAGATGGCAACGAAACGTGCTGGTACAGGAGGAAAAGCACCACAGAGAAGAAGAGGCTAAAAACTCCCCAGATCTTGATTGTTCTGTCTCCCTTCTCATTCCTACCCCTAAAACATCACCAGAAGCAAACAAATGCTTTTCTGGGGGAAGCCAGTATGTGATCTTCTCCAGCAATCACCTCTTTCTCATACTGTTTCCCTGCCTCTCCCATGGGTTTGCCTTCCCCAGCTCCCCATCCCCTTCCTCCCCGCCTGCGTCGGCCTCGCAGAGCGGCAGGAGCCTGGCCATTGCCTGAAGGGATTTGCCTTGTGCCTTTCATTTGGTTTCCCTTATCTGTCCCCGGTAGGGCCATGTGTTTTGTCTCTGCTCCCCCTCCCTGCAGATGCATGGTTGAGGGCAAAGAGAGACAAGGGGTGCTTGTAAGAGCCTTATGGTAATTGCAGAGCAACAACTGCTCTGAAAATCTAAATTCCTCCCTGACATTTCCAGTCTAAAGCTCCCACTGACTCAGCTGCTGCTTGTGATATTTAAACAAGGATTATCTCTTTTTTATTCTTTTCTTTTTGATAATGGGATGGCAGAAGGTTAGTTTAACACTTTCCTATGGTTTGTTTGGCTGTTACAGATCCAGCACTCTTCAGGACTGTAACCAAATCTGCGCTTCCCAAGTCACTTGTTTGGCATGACTGGGATGAACAAAGGCTCCTATGAAAAAAAACCAAGGATCCTTCCCTGGATTCTCACCTTTTCCAAATTTTTCTTCAGCACGAGGTTTAGCATACCGTGAAATTTACTACTTTGGGTGTAAAAGAACATACGCCATTGGCTGCAGCACAACTGCACCTGACTTATCCCTCTGGGTCCTCAGCTCTTCCATCTTACAGTAGTTTTCTGTATACTAAAATAGATTTCATTTTGTAGGGATGCTGAGTAGCATCTCCACAAAGGAACCTTAAAGAAAGCTCAGGGCGATTTTTGATCCCCAAGAGACACAAATGCAGCAGCACTGGGGGAGGACATGCATTAATCAAAGCTCTCCACCAGCTCAGAAACAACCTGACAGGTGAGGGACAACACAGCAAGTAAGTAATACCCCATCAGATCTCTCATTTCAGTGCTTCAAAAGGGCATCCAAAATGCAGCAAGTCAGTGTCCCTCGTGACAACACAAAAGAAACATCCAGTCCCAAGTCTTGGGTCATCCCGCACGAGCCCTCCATTCCCCAAAGGATGCCCCAGGGCACACAGGCTCCGGGAGGGCTCAGTCTCTGGGGGCTGTGGGATGCTGCAGCCTTCTCCTCAGCACTCAGAAATGGGTGCGGGATCAATGTGCCTGATAACCTGTCATTATGGCGTGCGCTGAGCCAGATCAGACCTTCCAGTGCCCTGCCATTAGCCAGTCGTTTATTCCTGAAATTGGCTGAGAAATTGCTGAGGATGGGGTGAGGGGGAGCCAAGGTGGGGAGCTGAGGGGGCCGAGGCTGGGATGCAATCCCTGCGCCGTGAGCAGGACCAGCTTCTCACGCTGGTGCCAGGGTTTTGCAAATGACTGAGCAAAATCTGAGCATTTCTCTCTGCTTTTCAAAGAGATGGAGGAGTTAGGAGGTGGTGAGGGAGCTTCCCCATGCCCCGCGGTGGAGGTTAGGGTGGGGTGGACTGGACAAATTTAAGCAGTGCCGACATGTTTGAAAGCATGGAGGAGGTGGGGACACGGCCGTGGGCTGGACCTGGTGGAGATTTGAGATGAGAGCGAGGGTCTGCCTGTGCACACAGGCATCCGTAGCACTGACACTGGCAGCGGGGAGCAGCAGGGGCCCCCATGTCTCACCACAGCCTCTATCGCACTGCCGCAGTCGGGCAAAGCAAACACATCCCTAAATGGAGATGCTCCCGCTATCCTGCCGATAAGCAGCGCAGAGCGGGTGCAGAGACAGCTGCCTGTTGTTCCCCGTGCCCTGTGATGCAGGGCTGCTTTTCAGCCCTGACAGTGCCTGGAGAAGGTCTCCGTTAAGCTCCTGTTTGATCAGAGCCAGCGCTGTTTGGACTGCATCCCTGCCAGGGGAGGCCAACACCTTTGGGTACCTTAAATGAGAAAAAAGTGCAGAGCTGGTGTGGCTCCGCTGTCTGGTTTGGGTCATCAGCCCACCCTCATCATGCCCCCGACTCCCAATGCCAGACCTTCCTTGCGTGGCAGCCAGTGGTCTCAGGGACATCATCCATGGCAGGGGCTGTACAGGTCACACCATACCTCGGATGGACAGAAAACCTGGTCTCCATCTCCATCTCATGGTCCCCCCAAGTTTGGGGCACCTGTTTCCACTCCTGGGGTGTCCCCATGGCAATTGCAGTTGCCAGGCAGCAGAGATCTGAGGCTGAAATCCAACGCTGCTCACCATTTTGCTCCTTGAGAATAAAGCTCCAGAGAAACAGCACGCTCTTCTCTTCCAGCACAACTTGAGGAGCCAGCAATGGAGGATGGCTGTGCACCAGCTGTGCACAAGACCTCCTCTCCTGGCACTATTCTCTCTCCTAGAGAGCAGCAGGCAGCCGCCAAAGCATGGTCAAAGCAGGGCAGCTTAGGCACAAGCAATAACAGTGGCTTGGGTGCAAGGGTGAGACCAGTTATTCTTAGAGCATCTTTCCTAGCTTCTTCTTTTCCCAAATTAACATCTCCCTCTGGTTCAGATCTGTTTGAAAGACCTTCTGTGCAAGCAGCTTTTACGGCATGTTCAGGCTGGTCAGGTGAGAATGTGTTTTGAACTTCTGTATCAGGGAAGTCCATGCTCCAAGATGGAAAACACCTCGCGTGTAGTTCCCACAGGTCTCCTTTTGGGCCTTAGTCACCTCTATGGCCCCAAAAAGGATCAGGGGGGCTCTTCATGCCCAGGAAGAGCTTAAAAGTTAGCCTCAAATTGAGGTTAACCTCCATTCCACAGATGGCCTGTGACATACTGAATGGCCAGATGGTCATGGTGTCCTTCAGAAGGACCTTGGCAGGCTGGAGAAGTGGTTCGATGGGAACCTCAGCAAGTGACAATGCAAAGTCCTGCTCCTGCAGGGGAATAATCCCACATATCAGCACATACTGGGGGCCAACTGGCTGGAAAGCAGATTTGAATGGAAGGCCCTAGGGTCTTGGTGGACGTGGCTGGACCCAGCCCCAGGCAACTGTTCTGCCTGAGCAATGGGCTGGACCAGGCGATCTTGAGATCCCTTCCAACCTCAACAACTCTGCCATTCTGGGGTCATCAATGGAGAGAATAGAAAAGAAAAAAAAAATAAAATAGTAGCTGTTGGAAAAGATCCTTTTGAAAAGCCCACCTGAAAAACCTCCAAAATGAAAAAACAAAAAACAAAAAACAAAAAAAAAAAACCAAAGAAAGAAAAAAAAGAGTCTCCCTCCCTCCAGCTGTTAACTAGTTAAAGCACTTTTCAGTTCGCTGGGAAAATTTTTATGTAAGGAACACTTTGTGCTCCTGTCAATAATATGACATGTAGCCACCTTCTTCTAATTGCCATGACACGTCAGAGTTGCCACCGGATCAACCACAGGGCTCCTGGCTTGATGCCATCGGGTCTCCGATGCCTGCGGGGCAGCCGAAAGCCATGGGGACAGAGCGATGGTGGGGCCAAGCGAGCATGGGACCAGGCAATCAGCTGCTGCTTGTGACGTGCCTGGTGGCCTGTCATCTCCACTGGCGGTGGCAGGGAGTGACTCAGGGCTCCAGGCTGGGCCCCATGCTGAGTCACGGCCCCGGAGCCTCCCTCCCCGTCCTCCAGCCATTGCTGGCACAGGCAGTCCAGGAGAAACGGTGACTTACGTGGCTGATGCTGTCTCTGGAGAAGGCTCCCCCTCTCCTTCCAGAGCCTCTCCAGAAGATGGATGATATTTGTCCCTCTCTGCAAGGTGCTTTGGATGTCCTAGAACAGGAAGATGCTGCATTTCTGTTCAATAGTAGCATGAAAAGTCATATTCCCTTCCTTTCTAAGGTTACTCTGTAATTACGACGCCATGTGCTGCTCCCTTCCCTGACTCCCGTAATTGTTGCCCCACCAGGCCTCTGACAGGCAGTAAGCAAAATAGGTTGTGTTTCCCACTGGTGCTTCACCAGCTCTCATAATCTCTTCGTTATTCTCTCGTCTCACTGTAGGTGGTAGAATTGACCATGGGTCGGTCAGTCTCTGGGCTTCTGTTCTTCCTAGCAAGACCTGAAAAGCAGATTCCCTTCTCCCAAAGTCCACAGCTGTGCAGGACACTCAAAGTCTTTTATTTCTGCCCACATCCCCATGTGCATGGCTGAAAGAAGCTTCTTTCTTGTGTTTTCTTGAGAAGTGGTGGCCTGGAGATGTCTGTGAGATGGTCCTGAACCTGAAATCTCCTTCTGAGGGCCAACTTGCTTTAAAATAGGAGCCAAATCTTGCCTAGAAACCTACCGTGCCTGTTTTGTATGCAAAGCAGATATAAAGTCCCATAGCCATCTCCACCCTGCCTTTTGGTCAGTGATATCAAAACTCTGTTAGATCTCAAAGAACTGTAATCAGAGATGCATCCGGGAAGATCAGAAATCCAACCCATCCTCTCAGCTCCCTTCTCCACCATGACTCACTGTCCGCAAAAGGAATTGGTCATAAATGTTCCTGATGTTGCAAGTCTCTCCTTACCCTTCCTCCGAAGCCTTCCCTCTGCCCCAACACGGGTTGCTGGTGGTCAGCCAAGGGTTGAACTGGGAGGCAAAAAACGGGAGCTGCTCCCTCGGGTCCTCACGCCAGGCAAGCTCTGTCGGAGGATGAAAACACGTCGAAGGAGGATTGCAAAACCTCAGCAGCTCTCAGGTCTGCTCCTCTCCACTGACCAGGAGATGTCCATAAAGAAGAAGTGGTTTCCCAAAACAAGAGGGGCTTGGAACAGCTCTCCTCCTTTCAGTAAACACTCATTTGTTTAATGGGTGGAGATGGGCACGAGGGAGCCTGAAATCTCATTCCCCTGCCGAATTTCCAGGAAGCCGAGCGTGCTGACTCCAGCTGGAAACGCGGCCCCAGCCCGCAGAAGCCTCCTGTCCCTCGTCTGCTCATGACAGCGTGTTCCCTCGCCCTCTTTCTCCCTTGTTTTTACCCTTTCGTTTGGATCATGCTTCGCTTCTAGGGTGACTGTCGATAGTCTCTCCCTCCCCCTGAGCCCCACCTGCAGCCCTGGGACATCTGGCACAGCAGACAGGGAACGGCTCCAAGGCCAAGCGTGCCCCATGGCAGGGCAGGGCTTGCAGCCTCTCTGCTCCCTTTCTCCACGGTCAAAACCCAGGCCACCCAAAAAGGCTTCAGTTCAGATGCCTGTATCGAAGTGACTGATCTGGGCCTGATTTTCAGAAAAGCTGGACGCTTTGGTAACTTTTGAAAAATTCTCTGTCCGCTGTGAAAAATGGGTTCACAGACTTCCCCTGAAATTGTTTCTAAAAGGTCTTAAACCTCCTATTCCTCTTTATGTATTTTCTAAAACCTGCTTTTTTTTTTTCTTCCTCGTTGTCCCTATTTTCCTTATAACCGGAGACATGGGGCAGTTTCCCTTCACCGCATTCCTTTTCAGCATTAAATAGTGATCTCTTGAAGCAGCTCAGGGATGTGCTGGCATTTTGCAGCCTTTTATTAGGCAGCGATCCACTTACAGATGCTGAAGAGGACTTAACCGCTGTGGTTGTCAGGAGGCAGGGAGAGGCGAGGGAAGGGTAATTGAGGGTTTCGACAGCGCTTTGCTCTGCGAGACACCTACCATCAAAATCAGGTGGGTCTATCGATTGATCTCTCAAGTGCTCTGCACCCCCTATTAGCCCTTTCTTGGGCGATGCACAGGGTATTAAAGAAGTATAGATTTTTGGTCACACTTTGCAGTGACACCGGAGGCAGCTGGAATTGGGAAGTGCAGGAAAATAGGAAGACGTGATCTCTTTACGGGGAAAAAAGACAGGGTTACTGCCCTGGTGCAAGGGCAGGTCTTCATGGCACCTTCACCTTGCGGGGGGCAATGCACCCAAGCTGGTCTGGGACAGTCCTATGCCAAATCCTTGTCAAATGATGCAGTCTTAATTTAGGGTACCCCAACCAACAGGCTGAAGCTTTTCTGTTTAGGGAAATGAGGACTTTAAAAGCAAAGAAGAGTTACTTGTGCAGTGTAAAAACCATGAAGAACTTGCCCAAAGAAAAGCACGCTTGTTAAAAGAGAGGATGGCATCCTCTCTGGCCAATGCTGTTTGAAATCTTAACCAGTGGTCTGAAAGAAAATCATGAAATCGTAGAAGAATCATAGAATCATTTAGGTTGG
>NW_009622944.1:0-37604 GCF_000690535.1 Cariama cristata
CTCAACTGATGAGTAGCTTGCAAATTGAGCATCTTTTTAGAAGAATATGTGATGTATATGTGCATAGTTGCTATCCCTGCATTTTCACAATCGGTGAGCCATGTTTCAGGACACTAAGATTGACTTGAGTGAGTTGAGAGAGTCTAAAAAAATTAGTAAAGCTTTCTACTTTTGATTTTTTCTTTTTTTTTTTTTTTTTTTTTTTTTTAATGCTGGTCTTATTCTGACAGAAGCCCCCCAGGGCAGTTTCCCCTTTCTTTAGGTGATGGGTGTGGGTCATCTGATGTGCTGCATCCCCTGCTCACACTGCTGGGTGCTCCCTTTCCCATGCCATCACCTTGCTCCTCATTGCCTTCCCAGCTGTCATCTTCTCAACCCTCTTCCACAGAATCTGTGTTTCAGTATTTCTCACCTGGCCTTTAATTGTGGCATGGTGGTGTTTTCCTTGGGAGTTTGGCTCATCTCTGCCTCTGAAGTACCAGAGAGCTTCAACCCCCTTGATAGTAACTGGGATTTGCAGCTCTTCATCTGGGCTTTGTGAAGCTGGTGGGAGGAGAAAAAACCAAAAAACACTTTCAAAGCCCCTAGTACTATGATAAATCTCTGAGAATCCTTCATATTGTGTTAATGTATTTATGTATTTCAGAAGCTGGAGACCAAGCTACCATATAAATCTTTAATGTTATATACATGCTTAAAATTTTAAATGTCTGTTTAGTGACCTCATTGTAGAGGGATGGTAAGAAGAAATCCCACAGGAATGCAATATTCTTAATTCTGGGTTTCTCCATTCGTATTTTTATTTTCTTAAAAATTAAGTGTCTGTGTTCAGCAACAAATATACTTTAGGCCAAATAGCTGAAACCCACATATTTTGGGTCTTAATTTTGGGTCAGGAATTCCACACTTAGCTATCTTTGTAGAAACAGCGCATCTTTCAAGTGCTGAGCATCCCCAGGCCACTGCATGATCAGCGGACATTGCTAGGGGTAAGCAGCTCAGGAAATCGGGTTGCTCTGTTCCAGTGACCGAATCTGGAATTTAATCCACCAAGTTTGTAAATGTGGCCATAAATAAATAATATTGCTGACTTGGCAGGCTTTGGGCAGTTTTAGTTTGAAGTGTCACACGACACTGTCACTCTGTTTTCCAGGCTGATCCCTACATGCATTGGAAATTTAGAGGGAAGGCTGGCTGAGCACAGAATTTGTTAATGCTTTTGTGTAACATCCCTCTTCCCATGGAGAGGATAAATGTCTTCATGGAAAATACTGCACAGATCTACTTGTCTGTGCTTAGCATGTCCTTTCTAAACGAACGTGTTCACAAGCCAGTAATTGTGGATGAGTACGGAAATGGGATTTGCCCCAGTAGGGAAATGATTTGCAGCAAAAGTGGGTTTGGTAAGGCTGGGCTGCCCACAGGGTCCAAACTACTGCTGCAAATTGGTGCCTCTGCGAGGTTTGTGGTTAAAGGCAGGTTGCTTAGGATGCCTGGCACGCAAGGCTGGGTCTGAAACCCTTCTGGAGACAGCAGAGAAGGTAAAGAGGGGAAATCAGTGTGCTACAGGAAAGTAAAGTTGGGGTAACAGACTTGTTTCTTTTTTAAAGAATAAATAAATTACTGCTCAGGTTAAAGTAGATACTCAATATTTTGGATAGAAACTTTCTTGATGGTGCTTTATGACTCACCTGGATGTTTGAAGTGGTGGTTGTATTTCAGTTTACCTAAGCAATTATATATACATATATAATTCAATATATAATAAAATCTAGAAAGAGACATTATCAATTATCTACCTGAAAATGCAGGCAAATAAATTTTATTTATTTATTTTAAAGACTGGCTTTTCTGCAGGCAAGCCTGCTTATTGAATTGTGAGCTAGTCAGTCGCCAAGCAGCGGGTCATTTACCAGAGGTCGCTGATCACTGAACACTGACTGATTCCTCCGCTGCCTGTTCTTCAAGGGAATCGTATTATCTTCAGGATATTTGTGTGAAAGATGTGCTTTTTTTTTTTTGGCATTATATCTTGTAAGTAGGGAGCAATGTTATTCCCAGCATTGGTGAAAACCTTACCCCAGCATTTATTTGTCTTTGTTGAAAGAGACCACATTTTCCTGAAGAAACTGTAGGCCAGCCAGGACTAATTTTGCTGTAGTCTGAGGAAAGTGATAGTTAAGTCACTGGTGACTGTTCCTCTAAATCCCCACAGCAAACATGGCTTAGCTGCAGGTCGGCTCAGAGGTTGAAGCAGTGTAGTGCAGAATGCCTGAACTCTTATGGAAAACTGAATATACTAATTTATTTTTAATCTTGGAGCTCTTTGCCACACTGAGGGGACTCACTGAATGATATTTGTTTCCTCCCAAATGTTGTTTTCACTTAGCTTGCTATGGTATTTCTTGAATAACTGAAATGCATAGCTCTAGGCACGTTGTGTGATACCAGGAGCAGTGTGACAGCATGACTAATGTGCATCTAAATAAAGTTCCTGAAGATTTCATTTTTCATATGATAGTGCCAAGAGACTTCAGAGACTTTGATGTTGACAGTTACAGTAATTACACTGCATCCATTATATTGTTCTTGGTAAATTAGATTTCCTGAGTTGGCCTGAGCAGAGGTGCAGCCTCCTGTTTTAACCTGCTGTCTGTAATCTACTCAATACCTTTTCTACATACTGTATTTTGATCTACTGAGTATAAAATTTAAATTGGGGCTTTTTTCCCACCTAGATTACTTGCACATATATATAGTACACTTTGTTACTGATTCTTAACTTAGCTCTTTCCATATGATGGTAATACCTACAGAATGAAGGTGATTAGCACAATAGCTTGCAGGAAAAAAAGACTACAACCAGGAACTTAATAAATAAAAATTAATGTATTTCTCATTGGAATCGAGAATGTATAACTTGCCTGTAGTGGTATGCATGTACTACTTTCTATTGCTTTTACACCTGGCCTAACTGGATGTACTGCTGGGTGACTTCTCGGATTTCTCATTTAGACTTTCCATTTCTCATTAGCCTCAAATTCCTGGGAAAGCTGGTGGCCAAAATAATTTTTTTAAAAAGTAAAAATAATAAAATAAGTAAAAATGGCTGATGATTTCTGGAGTATTTTTATGGTGTTTTAAGAAATACCACAAATTTTCAAGAGCACATCCTGCCACTTGCTTGCTGGATTTGAGATGCAGTGAATTGCTGGAGCATGTTCAGTTGCAGTGGGTCTGATTCATCCCTGCCCTGCTGCTCTTGCAGCTGTTTGCAGCTGTGCAAAGCAAGTTCAAAATGCTGTCGGATCAAAAGATAAGTATTTATTCTTACTTACATTAAGGCCAATTTATACAACTGTTGTAGAAAGGATGGGCTTTAAAACAGGAGTGAAGATATAATGGTAGCATTTTCAGTCCCCTCCTGCAATGAGATGGTGTAAGTGTCCTGAGTTTAGATGAGCTTTATGCTTATTTTATAAAAATGCAAGTGCTAACAGTAGGTTCAGGGCAGTGGGGATTAGATTTACTATGCTTACAATAGGTTGGAATGTATTTATGTAATTAATAAAAAAAAAAAAAAGTTGAGTAAGAAGAAAGCAGGCCATACTTCAATTGAAATAGTTCTCATAAATTGAACTGACAGCTTGGATCAACTAGTGTGTATGTGTGTTTTTATTTTTTCCACTCCTGCTGTGCAAAACCTTACTTGGATGATAAGAAAAGTAGGCTTTCATGATAGAACACAGCTAGTCACACACAGGGAGATAAACATATCCTGGCTCACCCTGTAGTATAGACTCCCTTTTTAATCCACTGCTATGCTATAGCATTGGGTTTTTATCATGGGGATAAATGTGTAGTATTAATTTTTTAGCTTCAAGCTAAATTTTGTGCTGCCAACAAACCATCTTATTTCATAGCAGTGCAGCCTCATTGTGATAGTTGTAAACTGAGATCCTGTGATTGATGCTATTAAGTCGTGTAATATACTGTGTTCTGTTGTCAAAATTTATTTTTGTTATTGTCAACATTTTAATATGTCTAGGCAGAGTTTTAAATAATTGCTGCAATAAAAGAAGCTTTTGGATGAGAAACATGGTGCCTGGTGGTTTGCAGAAAGGGAATGTGATCGAAGCATTATTTATCACTTTGAAGTTACAATTTCTGAGATGACAAATCTTTGATTCATACAGAAAATTGTTATAATTGAGTTTTTTAATTGGAATTCTGGAAACATCCCTTGTACTATTTTAAGTATCACCTGTTAATGAAAAAGTGGTACTCAGTGAAGAATGAAATGAATTATTAGTCTTTATTTAAGATGTAAATCAGTTTTAGTAAAACCATGAAAAAGAAATTAATGTGAAAGTCAACGAGACAAACCTTTAGACTGTGACCAGAGTTTATAATCTCTTTTCTGCCCTCTCCTGCAAATAAAGCATTTACCTTCAGTTTAAGGTGATTCAAAATGGCACCTGCCTTTTAGCCCCGATACCAAGGTGAGGGGTCTCTGACAAGTCCTTCTCCCTGTGAGGCCAGAGGAGTCTCTGGCAGGTTAGGGGACTGCCTTGAGAGTGTTCACCTGGTCGTGCTCCTGTTACACAGCTGCAAAGAAGCATTTTGGGTGTTCCTTGGGGACTCGCTGCCACTGGGGTCTGAACTGGCATTGGGCAAAGAATAATCATGAAGCAAGAACTTGCCTTTTTTTAAAAAATATTTGAAGCTTAATTCTGTATTAACTCTTTGTGCTGGCTCGCCTTTGCTCTGCAGGTGATCCAAGCTCCTACCTGGGACTCCCAGAGCATTGCAAAGGGACAGGAAAGGAGACAGAGGTGCAGTAGGTGTAATGTGGGAGCTGTTGGGGAGCAGGGTAGGTCCCACAGCTCGTGCTAGCGTTCCTCTGGGGGCTTGCAGGGAAGGGCAGACCCTGGAGGAGAAGGTGGCACAGCAGCACCATTCATTGAGAGAATATTAAAAATCACAAGGTAGATGTATTTGAGCAAAATGGATATTTGAAAAAAATGATGTACAGACTTTTTTCTGCTTGTGCAAGTGTCATGAGCCTCTTCTGATCCTTTTTTTTTTTTTTTGGCATGTTCAGCATCCACACTTTAACTCTTTACTGTACTCACGATTTTAGTTTGTGGTTCATCCATGAAGTCACCAGTTTACTGTAGTGGTGTCCTGATCGATGAAAGAAGAGCAGCAGTCTTTGAATGAAAATTAGTTCTCATAAGTGTGATGTGTCAGCTCTGTGGCTATGTTTGTGCGCACAGTTTCCCATTTTCCTGGCCTCCAGGCCAGTAAGTCTTGACAGTGAGGAAATGAAAAAGTACCTGGAAGTGGCATAAATCTGACTTGAGGAATTTGCTTAAGGACTGCCCTGATCTGTGCAGTAAGTCACCTGTCAGGAAGGTTATGGGAAGAAACTTTCACCTTATGCTTCCTGATCTTTCCTGGAGCAAAGCTTTGGATGGTCAGGGTTTCTTTTTGGTAGCATCAGGCACTTAAGATCTTAACGCTGATATTTTGACACCTGGGCAACTCTTAGTATAATAAGAGTCATGAATGACTGCATGACCTGGCAGTTTTAGCACCTTCTTCCTTCATGCCTTTTCCCTTCATATATCTATCTTTCATTTAAAAAAAAATACTCTGTATTCATTAGTTTCCCCCAGTTATCCCTATCTCATTTGAATGATCTCATTTCAATAGCAATACCAGCATAGAGCAGGTTAATGGAAAACCTTAAATGCTATATAGTGCATGTATTTGACAGTGTAGTAGTAATGCTTCTAAAATCCTGGTTAGCCTGACAGCTTTAAAATCCAGATATTCAGTTATACTTACATAAATGTGAAATGTTTGCATAGTGTATGTACAAAGGCAAAGCCTGTCTGAGTAGGGCATCATCTTTCTCTTTTTGTTAAAAGTGACCATGCATGTCTCTAAAGATTAACTGAGTGGTTGGAAAGAAATTAGAGTCTGGTTTGGTTAGAGCCTGTTTTGGGAAATAGCTTCCAGAAATTTTTAGAGAACAAAATCTTACGAAACTTTAGCATGAAGAGCGGCAATCGAGTGACAAGAAGTATTGTGGCAGTACCCAAAGTGGGTCACAGAGCCAGGCTTTTCTGGGGTTCAGTTCTGAGTTACATTAGAAGTTAGAAAGATGGATTTTGGTTGGGGATCCAAGGGGGAAGCATTTTCAGTTGCTTTCCTACCAGAGCCGTTTTTACCGTTCTGTAAGGTGCAATGTGACAGAGCACGTGAGTCCCATGAACTAAAGCACAGCAGAAGACAGCCAAACAAAGCATATTGCTATGGAGGAGAAAATATATCTTATTTGACTTGTTTTAAAATTTTCAGGGGGAATATTTTAATCGTTTTCTATCACGAGCCCCAAACCTTTCTATAGGACTTTGGAGATTTAAATTAGGAGGCCCACCAACTTGTGCAGTGCTGTTCAGGCACCATCTGAAAATAGCAGCATCTTTTCTTTCTACCCTCTGTTCCAGGCAGTGCATCTTATTTTTGAGAAACAGCTGCTGCTCACTTTGGTAACTGTTAACTATTTACTGATTTTACAATTAAAAGTGACTTCAGCTATTACTAAAAAATGATTGTGCCTGTAGCAGTGATCCTGCTTTTTTTATATTTTTTTTTTTTTTAGGACTTCTGTCATTTCACAGGGAAGATGTTACTGTCTAATTACTTGACAGAAAATGCCAATACTTTTATCTTAGGGAAAAGAATCAACTTTTTAATACCACATCACTGATTAGTAATGACATTTTTCATGTTTAGGCAACCAATGCAAGCACAGAGCTATAGTCTGTAAGTACATCTGCCTGTTTTATCTCTGTATTTGGGTTTTTGTGAGCTTTGGGTTTGCTACATTTGATGCCAGTACTTGTATGTTGATGCCTCTAAATCAAATGCCAAGCCACTGTAGAATATATAACTTGCATCTGAATGCGAGAAGTGCAGGGATACTGCACTTCTCTTGTGTAGGACTGAGCTGTCTGTATGAGGGATGGGGCTTCCCAAATGATGCAGAGAGGTCCATCGCTTTTGCAGGGAAATAGGTGAGGAGCAGATGCAGGCACCTGCATCCTGGAGGTGGTCTGAGTGTGAATCGCTCATAGGGGAGCCTGGGGCCAGGCTGGGAGTGAAGGTATTTCTCCAGTGCTCTTGGGAACCCCCAAGTCTGCCAATGTTACCATTTATTTTTCAGATTCAGAAGCAGATGTCATACATTTGCATTTGTATAACATTTCTTCCGAATTTTAATTCATGACTGAAAAGTTAGATTTGACCAGACAGTTATTTACCTTTCTACCGCCAGGGCTTGGACTCCTGCTTTGTGCTTTTTAGCCTCTTGTACTCTGCCAAGAGGGGTGGCTGGGGTTTTTTTATTACTGACAGTAATGGTGTCCTGTCAAACAAGTATTTGCAGCGATTTCCAAGAGGTGAGAAAGTGAAATGAGGCGACATATTGCTATAAACTTGAGCTATTGCCACTTTTATGCAGCAAAGAAAAGATCCTGAAAATAGAGGCTAATGAGCTGTGCAAAGCACAGTGAAAGTCATAGAAAATGGAAATAATTTTAAAACATTTGCACGATAGTTTCTGTCCTGAACCAAGTCCTCCTCTACAGTAGAGCAGACAAGGAGCTTAAGAATTAATTACCTAGTTGATACGCATAGTTCATTAAGATGTAATTTTTAATTGTAATGTATATTACGCTTCATGTTGAATATCCACGGCAGGTCATAGCAAAGTTGCAGGTTGATTTGTTGTTCAGAAGAATTTAGTTGGTGCTCCATCATCCTGATGACCTCAGGAAGCTCCCTGACAGCTCCCTGGAAGCTGAAAGCTTACTTCATAGGAAAGTGATTTCTCTCCTCTTAAGAGAGGGCCCTTGCTACATTTGTAAAAGGTAGGAATCAAAGGGAAATATTGAATAAAAAAAATTAGATTTTTTTTAAAAAGGGATTGCCTTTAAATTAATAATTTCTTAAAAGACAGTATATAAGAAAGAAGAAATTAAAATGATGTGTATAAGGCTTTCTTCCTAGTTTCTGTCCTTTTTTAAGTGGAGAGAGAGAGGGGGGGAAAACCCAAAGCCTTAAAAAACAGCTCTCTCTGGTGTCCCTTCAGTGCTACCAAGCTTGCTCAGGAAAATAATTTTTCGAATCCAAGAAAAAAACTTCATTTTATGTGGACTCTTTCTCAGCAAGAGCTTATGTTTGTTGTCTCATTTATTGACATAGGGGAGTCCCCTACAAAGAAGAAGGTGCTCCGTTTCAACTCAGTATTTGTCTATTAGCTCATTCATGGTAGTAGATCTTATACATTCATTCATTTAACGTTCGTGTATTCTGGGGCCAAGTAATAGACTTCATTTTTTTTGGATACCAGGATGGATAAACACTGGTTGTTTTGTTGCATTTTAAAAAAAAGGTATGATATTTACTCTACTTCAAATGTCAAGTGGTCTTTTCAGACACTCTCTTCAGTGTCACCAGAAATTTTTCTAAGGTAAACATCAATAAGATACTGATTTTTAATTTTTTTAAGAGCAATGACTTTCCTACTTTGAAAGCATTACCAGTGGAGCAGTACCGAATGCTGTGCAGACAGAGAAAGCAGGATGCTCCTGTGCGTGACCTACCTTTATTTCCTGGTCTTCACCTCTTTATCCTTCATTATAGTCAGAGGCCACAGGCAGTGGAAAGAGCTTGAGAGTAGCACAAAACATGCTGGAAACCTCTGTCCTTGTATTGATCCTGTATATGTGACACCTCTGAGACCCTATCTCTCCTTAGAGAGGATTAACTTCTCTCCTGGTTACCTTGCTGGGAGAGACCCCAAAGAAGGTCTGCCTCCATGTCCTCTGGGGCAAGCACGGGGATGCCCAGGACACAGCATCCCTGTCTGTCCTTCATGTCTTGGCCTGAAATAGTCTCTGGAAAACAGAGGGAGCTTGTCCTACCCTGACCTTGGCGTTTGCATGTGTGTCGCATCTGGTAACTATAACTTCAAAGCTCTGATAAGGATGAAACAAGTTGAAATTAAGAAGTTTTAGGATTGTCTGCACATGGTGTCAGGCCTTTGGGTTGCACGCCGCTTAGCTATAGCCGCAGAATGTACACTTTCACAACTGCCTCTAGTACATATATGTATTGGCTAGAGCTGATGCTGTGATAATCAGCAGTTCTTGGATTTCATTTTCTTCTCTGAAACTATTTTGGTCTATAACATGCAGTAATCCAAGCATTCTCTTCTCTTACAGACCTGCTCATCTGTAAATGAGCAGTACTCAGAGGAGTAACACTGACGCGCTCAATTTACAGTAACAGTGGCTAAAGATGCTCGTGCTGCCAGCCTGCTTGTTACCGTCTCTCTGACGGCTGGCGGCTCTTGCCCCTGCAGCACCAGAGGAATGTGCGCCTGCAAGTCGGTGTTTTGGTCTCCTAGCTTAGCCTTCTGCTGAAGCCCTGCCGCGGGTCTCTCCCGCTGAAGCTGCTGCGGCTGCAGTGAGTTACATGAGTTGCTGTCCTAGCGCTGGCAGAGTGTAGTCCAGAGGGTCTTCTCCCCTCACGGGTTACAGCCTCAAATGTTACGTGCAAAAAAGATTTCCTTGAAGATGTGCTTGGTTTGGTGAGCAGAAAGCTTTTTGGCTCGAGGGAACATTCACAATTACCAAACCAGCATGTCAAAATATGTCGTATTACGTAATTTGGTGCACAGTTCAACCTTTTGAAAGCACTATCTTTTCTTTAAAAAAGTTCTGGAGACAATAAATTTTGTTTTGGGGCTTTGTAGCCTACATGGCTTTTAACAGGGATTCTCTTCAGTCTCCTCTTGCATTTGATTTAGCAGGGGGGAGTTGAAAGTCTGAAAGCTTTATTAAAGGACTAGCTTGTAGTTAAGAAAATACATTTTTATTCCATATAATAAGAAAGCTGTACTATCACTGACTTGTAACGAGTGGAAAAACTAAGCTGAGTCCACATTTCCTGTACTTTGCTTCCTGACTCCCAAAGAGTCTAAGCAGATCAGAGTTTGGCCCCAAAACTCTTCTCGTGCTCGTTCAGAATTTGGTACTGCCCTTACGGTCTGTCCTAGCTCCAGAAATTTTTTTTTAAAAAAAAGTCAGTCCTCTAAATGTGATTTGCTTAAAATCCCATGATTTTTAAAATGTGTTGGTTTTCTTTTATCCCAAGACCACAAGAACTCAGAATTTTCATGTAAAGAATGAAAGCTGAAATACTAGTAGAGTTTGTTTCACTTAATAGACTTTTTGTTTTGTTTTTTGGCTCCCTCCCTCTTAAAAAAGCCCCTCAAATATTGTAAGACTGAAAGGAAATTCATGAGAACTGGCAGCTTTAGTATTGCACGTTTCCAAATGACCTTGAATTTTTTTGCTATGTTGTTCAATAAATCATTTATGCTGATGCTAGCAGTGTCTGTAAAAACTTCCATGAATAAACACAATTCCTTTACAAAAGTTTGTATAAATGTGTGTTTACAAATAAGTAGATAAGCAGTGTGCCAAAGCAGGCTGTCAGGCTCACAATAGAATTGATGCTAAAAGCGTTGCAGAATAAGCAATAAACATTAAAATAAAAAATATTTATGTCATTCATTCAGTTAAATTCTTTGAACAATCTGATAAACTGAAGTAGAAATGGTAACAGGTACATTCAGCGGGAGCAAGGACAAGAGCCCCCATAGCACATTCTGGTTTGTATATGATTATGTGCAATTATCCTGCAGCACTGCATGGCGATGAAATCCTCCTCTGCCACACTCTTCTTTCCTGCATTTCCTAATGAGCCGGCTGAACATCTGCTCTGTGCATACAACATGCAGATGATGCAGCTGCAGTTGCCGGTGGCAGAATTGTTCCCTCGATGACAGGAGCGTGTTCTTTCACCCTGGCGGATCTATTGTCTCTTGTCCTACTCTTCACCTCCATCCCTGCTTGCTGGACGTGATGAAAGCATCCCGGCAGAGCTGCCTGTGTGGCGAAGGAGACACATTTCACCCTCAGGCAAGACTGGCGCTTGGTACAAGCCACACCAGCCTGTCAGTTCCTGAAGCAATATTGATGACAGCCATGAAGCATTTGCAGGCTCTGCTCTGCCCTCCCGAACCCCAGCCAGCTTACGTTTGGGCTGGGTAAGCAATGGAGGCAGGACATGTTGAAAGCAGGAGAGAAGTATGTTTTCATTGCAGCCCTATAGTTTCGTTTCACAGCTAAAAGGTTGCCCTCGATGCAAAGCTTTGCTGCTGGTGCATTTCCCTTGGTACCCAAAGGGAATTCTGTTTGTGAGAGAGGGGAAGGTGCGCAAACGTTCCTAACTCAAGAGATTGCTGCTTTGTTTTTCACATGAGCAAAAATACGGCTGTGCAATTGAAATGACTGAATATTGTGTCCAAGAGTTTTTCTATTATTTATTATAAAGTCCAAACTTTTGTTTGTTGAGAAGAAAACTTTGTGTAATACTGTACCTCCTCATACAGTTGTTCTTACTAAAAAACTGTTCCATTTAGACAGAATTCTGATGGTATGGAGACAAAATATTTTTCCTGGTTGTAAAAAATAAATGAATAACAGTTCTCAGATATTGCTTTCTAAGATTGCTGGGAAGAGGGCTTTTTTGGATGGGAGATGGTGCTTGTTTTTAATGACTGGCTCTTGTAGCTGTTGATTATTACAGGTAAATAGAGGCTAGGATGTAAACAACCTCAGGTGCTGGTAAGAAGATCTGTTTTTTAATCCTCCAGGTCAAAATTTTGGGTTTCGAAGGTCAATATCTAATTTGGGAAGAGTTACAACCGAAACAAATGTGAGAATCAGTCTACTGAATTACTGTAAGCTTTTCCCAGAATCTGCGTAAAGAAATTGATATTGAGGAGGTCACAGAGCAGGATTTATTTTGCTGGTTTATTTACCTTCGCTCTTTTGAGAAAGTTAGTGCAATCCCAAAGAAGCGGTTTTCTCCACCTCTCCACTATTCATTCCCTCCCCCTCTCCACTATTCATTACTGCTGCAGTAGCTATGAGTTGGGAGCTGCCAAAACCGCACATATTTGTGTGCTCTGCCTTCTGGTGCATTGACTGAGCCTGACGATCCCTTGGGGCCAGTCCACGGGGGGCCAACCCACAGCGCATCGACCGCGGAAACAGGCATGGCTCAGGGGGTGTGACCCAGGGCTAGAAATCACATACAGGTTAAACCTTATGCAAAAGGTGTGAAATTAAGCTGTAGATGTCTCTGTGGGATGGTGCCAACAGTGAGATGTATGGGATGCATAGGTTGTGATGTAGTAATTTCAGTGTACGGCTGGAATAACAGATATTATGAAGGCATAACTAAGTTTTATCATTCTTGCACAGTGAGTAAGAGCAACATTTTGATATGCTACATAGCTGTCTTTATAAATGCTTTGCTGAGTATTTGTCTTTTGTTGGTAGCATATTTCATACCCTTTGGCCTGCGAAATCTGCAGTACTTGTGCCATTTTTCCAATGTAAACTTTTAAGGAATTTAAAAAAAAAAAATCATTTTAGGAAACTCTGCAGTGGCTCAGATAACATGCATGTTGATGCTATGATCATACTGTGTAGGCTTAATACTCTTCAACAGAAATAAATTGCGTAACCCTGTGAGTAGGGTGGTGCCTTTTTCCACTGGTGTAACAGATTCTTTTTCTGTTTATTTCCCTATTGTATTCCATATCAGTCACATCTGACTGATCACTCAGTTGCTCATGGTAAACAACAGTAAGCAGGAAACTTTATACTTGTGAGAAGGAAAAAAGATGCATTTATTGATATAATAGTGGCATTGTTTTTAAGAGGTGATGCAGCTCTAGGATAGTGCTGTTACTGGGCAGACTGGGGTAAAGTGGTAAATAGTGTCTCTCAGCAGTACTTAGATGGTTACTTTTATGTATGTTTGTAAGCAATTGTGTTTCTCACAAGCTGTGTGGTGTTTTTGTTTTTTTAAAGTTATCTTTGGAATCACTTTGCCTTAGGGCTGACTGATTTAGACCTGTATAAAATCCAGATTGCTTAGGTAATTTAATGTTTGGATTTTCACTATGCTTTAGATGGCTGTAGTTAATCTTCTATAGATTCTGTTGTGTTATTAAAACTTAGCCTTTATACTAGTTAATAGCAGTTGGGAATTACTTTTAGTAATTTTTTTTTGTCTTGGAAATTAATAATTAAAGCAAATTAATTTGAAAATTGACATACTGTATTCAATGTGCTGTAGGTTACGAAAAGATATGTACCTGACATATAATGGGAAGATGTCTTTGTCAGTCATACAATAAAATTTCCAAATGTCCTCTTTCAGCTTCACTCTTAAATGTTACTAATCCAGATGATCTGTGAATAATGAAATGGAAGTCAAGACAACAAAAATCTTCTGTCATTGAAGATATCTTTGAGTTGATATTTCGTAATGGCTCAGAAGTGGCAAAACAGTACTTCTTTGCTGCCATGACAGTGAGGGGAGCTCTTGGATAGTCATTGTGTTTCCTTTGGTAGAGTTGTAGGCTGTTATTCAGTTGAGGTTCTCAAACTTTTTTTTTAGTCTTTTTGTGGAGGGAAATGTTTGAATCCTGACTTGTGGTTCTTGTGGGCTGGGGATTTTTTTGTTTGTTTGTTGTTTTTTAGTTCAGTTGGAGCTGAGTTAATTTTGAGAGCATGTTAACAGATACTCATCTATCCCAAGAGGAGCTCTGCTGTTGGGATCCTGTAGGCTTCTCCATGGCTGCTCCTGTTGTTGGTTGCTTGCCGGCAGGCAGGTCAGATAAAAGAGTACCTGCCAGGGCATCCACGGAACGCTCATGTTGCTCATTATAGATCTTTTCCTTATTATGGCATAAAGCAAACAGGACCATGATTTCAAATATTAGCAGCACAAATAAGCAATTTGATCTCTTCATATACTGTACTGGCATGTCCCCCCCTCGAGTGCTGCATGCAGTTTTGGGCACCTCAATCTAAGAAGGACATCAGACTATTAGAGTGTGTCCAGAGAAGGGCGATGAAGATGGTGAAAGGCCTCGAGGCAAGACTTACGAGGAGTGGCTGAGGTCACTTGGTTTGCTCAAACTGGAGCAGAGAAGGCTGAGGGGTGACCTCACTGCAGCCTACAACTTCCTCACGGGGAGCAGCGGAGAGGGAGGTGCTGATCATCTCTCTCTGGTGAGCAGTGATGGGACACGAGGAAATGGAATGAAGCTGCGTGAGGGGAGGTTCAGATTGGACATTAGGAAAGGTTCTTCACTGAGATGGTGATCGGTCACTGGAACAGACTCCCCAGGGAAGTGTTTGTGGCACCAAGCCTGTCAGAGTTCAAGGAACATCTAGATGATGCTCTTAGTCTATGGTTTAGTTTTAGGCAGTCCTGTGAGCAGCAGGGAGTTGGACTTTATGATCCCTATGGGTCCCTTCCAGCTTGAGATTTTTTTTTCATGATTCTATGAAATACAGATGTAACAGGGATGGCAAATAGGCATTCTTGTTAGCCACTACTTTTTTCCAAGGGAGATTTGCTTACCGACTAGTAGTCTTACTAGAAATAACCAAACACATGTGAAGTATAACATGGAACTGCGGTGTCTCAGGAGCAGGGGCAGAAGTTAGACAATAAGTTAGACTTACTGCTCCAGAGGTGCATAATTCATTATCCTTTTTTCCTGTTACACGTTAACTGGGTGTATGGATCACCTTCAACCTTTGGACAGGCACAGGGTGCCTATGCTAATGCACTATCCCTTTTGCTTTATTAGAGAGAAAGTGAGGGGAATTGTTGGTGTTCCTCTTGGTCACCTCTGTGCTCTTCTTTGGTCCCTGTTACCACTGTGCACAAAAGGGGTCAGTAATAAGGCTGTGATTTTCTCTAAACTGGATCAATCTTTAACTTCCTGCTGTGGCATATTGGAGATGTTTCTCTTTATTTCAAATGGAAAGATCCCTAATCAATGATGGTTGTTGTAACGAGGTTACTGCTAAATGGGTTTTAGGATTGTTGGAGGTGGCAGTTAGTCAATAGCCTGAAGTATAAAAGAATAACGGGTAATCCTGAGACATGAGAAATAGCTACTGGTATGTACGAGCAACGGCTCAGTGCACAATGCACACTGGGTGGAGTTCTCATTGTGACTTTCCTGTTGATTTGAACTGGTCTTCTCGTTTCATCAAGTATGTTCAGCTGTTGATAGATGTAGAAGTGAAATATTTTTCCCATGTCCATCCTTTTTCCATTATATGGGCTTGGTTTGCACAGTATCTGATAAGGATCTGTAGTAGTTGATATCATCCTACCAGTTTTCAAGCAAAGAATATGTACTTCAGTTTAAACTCCATGTATTCGGAAGATAATTTTGCCTTTTGCATGCTGTGTCCAGTTATTATCAGGATGTTGAATTTATGGCATAAGTTTGAAATAGATACTGATAGTCAGTATCTCTCCATAAACATAGAATCAAAGAAAAGTTGCTGCAGTGGAATGCCAGCATTGTATATCAGTTGCAGAATATTGTATAATATTTTTTAAACCTTCAGTAACTCAAGAGCTTTACTTCATTAATGGACATAAACAGAAAAATTGCCAGTTGATATGGAGTGGAAGAAATGAGAACTGAAGGACTAGAATTAAGCAGTGGTTAGAGGACACTTTTATTCAGTGTTTTATCGTCTTTGCATTATTTGAGCTTTCCTTCTTGTCAAAATCTGATAACATCAATTCAATGCTTTTTTCAGGTTTATATTGTCTCTCTGTTCATAATCATTCTCATTAAACCAAAGTGTGAAGAAATACATGAGGAATGGTGCAGACTGTGTGTGGATTGATGTTGACAGATTTTGCTATTTTAGAAAGCAAGAAAACATTGACTTGTTTAATTCCCCTTAGCATTAGCTAAGTGCTAGAAGAAATCCCATGTGAAGGCTTTGCATTCACTTTTCAGTACGGCCCTTCAGAGGTGAAACAAGACAGCTAGAGATGTAATGGATCGGGCAATGATGACTTCATCAGCTGAGATGACCTCACAGAAATTTAAACTGTTGGTTTGTTGCCCAAGGTCTGATTTTGCAAAGCACATCATCTAGCTCTTAATTTCAAGCATATGTTTGAATCCATTCTAGTTGAGCCAAATACATGCCGTCTTTCCTACCTTCTTAAAAAGCTGCCTGACTGTAACAGGGAAGGAAAGGTCACCAACACACAGTTTAAATCACAGTGTGCCTCCCAACATGTGGTGGAGCATGCAGAATATCAGAAATCATTTAAGCTCTCCGGTCCCTCGATGACACATCAGCAGCTGCGGTGCAAGCACAAAAGCGTTACTTTTGTAACGCTTGGTGGGTCAGGTTCCCGGGTGGGCTCTGCAGCCTCCTGTCCAGCCTGTTGATCTTCTGGCGCAGCTTCGTAAAGGCTGACTGGGCTTCGCCTTAGTCTGCTTGTTTCTCATTGCTGTAGGTAGTCCTGTGTCTGTCTACCTTTGCTTTTCTCCAAAATCATAGAATCATAGAATCATTATGGTTGGAAGAGACCTCAAAGATCATCAAGTCCAACCGTATACCTGATGCCACCCTGTCCACTAAACCATGTCTTGAAGTGCCACATCTAAACGTTTTTTGAACATCTCCAGGGACGATGACTCCACCACCTCCCTGGGGAGCCTGTTCCAATGCCTAACAACTCTAACAGTGAAGAAGTTCTTTTTAATGTCAAGCCTGAACCTCCAGTGAATGCTCGTGTGTAGGTTCACCTGTATTAAGTGAAAGGTTTGAGGACTTTTTTTGGTTGCTAGGAGGGCAGATCTCCATTCTGTTGCCCATCCTGGAGCTGCTCCCCTAAAACAAATTGCTTCTAGATTCTGTATTCCTTCTTGCATTTCAATGGAGGAAAGATTATAATGGCCATTCTTCACCATAGCTTAGTAAAGCTGTTAAATACAGGGATAAAAGGGAAGATCTGTGGTTGGTCGGTTTGTGGGTTTTTTACGTGTGGGTTTTTTTAGTTAGTTTGTTTTTGTAGAGTGAAAATGCTGTGCTGAACATAATTTCAGCATGTTTCTGTTGAATGCACACAGGAGCCTGAAGGAGCTAGTCTAATCATCTACTTTGGCCTGCGCATATGGATAACGGGTGGTGTAACACAAGGATATCGCAAGAAAGAAACTTAGCTTTAAATAGTCGCAGTGTGACCCATTTTCCTCTCGTGCGATATGGTGTTCTGCTGCTGGCTCCTGTTTGTATGGGCTGATCCCCTTTGGTGCTGTTGGCTCTGACCGTTAGGTTTGTTGGTGCCTGGAACTAATGTCCAGCCCATTTTATAACTGTGTATCTCAAGGTCTGCCCCTGCTTAGTCTTCCGCGCCATTACACTGGAGTTATTCGTAGGGGTATGGAGGAGGTTGACATCCTCTGTGTCTGTTCCAGATGCACTGCAGTTGGAGGGCAGGGACTAGCTCTCTGTTGTGCCTCTGTTTAGCTATGCAAGGGGATGCAGCTTGGTGTGGTAGCAAGTGCCAGAACTGAGTTTTGATCTACTATCTTGGGGATGGGGGTGGGAACCAACTTAAATTTTACTCTTTCATGAATCTTAATCTTTACATTAGTAAGAATGTGAGATTTCCCATGCTACAATTTTAGAATAACTGTAATCATTTTAAGAAAACAAAGCCTAGGAACATTATGGTGTTGAATGTAGAGTAAAGTAGTGAAATAGTGCATTGTACATCTGCACATATCAAAAAAGGAGTTTAATTTCCTAATTTGTTTTGGATCTTGCCCCTCTTTCCTCACGTTCATCCCTGTTTTATTTTCTTCCTTTTGTGTCTATAATTGCATGCATTATTAGAACTGGCAAGATGAGCACCTCCAGATGCATCCTACAGGAACCCAGCCAATGCTGACTCCATTCCCATGTCAAACCACATGCCAAGTCAGTGAAGCTTGGTTGTCAAAATCTATACCCTTTCTACACTGCTTCTAAACTCATCTTCTCACATAATATTTTGACACAGGGTTACTGATGACAACCTCAAGAATTGTCCCAAGCTTAAGAAGGTGTCTTTTAGTATGTTGAACCATCCCAGTTAAAAGTAGTATTTTGAAATAGTATGGTCTAGGAAGCTTTCCTTATTCTTCTGTCAGATGAAATGACTTGAGGGATTTATAATCTGTCACGTTGTACCTTTCACTGCTTTTTGTGTGTGTTTGTGTGTGGTTTTTTACTTTCTGTGAATTTTTGTGCTCTTTGAGTAAAAAAACCCAAAAAGTTCACTAATGCATTTTGTGTTGTGGTTTCTTTCAAAGAGACCAACAACTCCTCTTCCTTTTTGGGGAAGAATATACTCATTTTACTTATTATTTTACAGGTATCAGACAACAGCATTTCAACATTGCTCCTTCTGCAGGATCTTTTTCTAATTGGAGATCTATACTATCACCAACACGGCCTTCAACAGAAACTAAGACTTCCTCAGTAGCTGATATTTCTATGGGACAGAATTTGGAGAACGCAAACTTGCTTCAGATGATAAAAACAACACTGACTGGCACACGTACCAGGACTTTGGATCAAACTCATCTATCGCCCACCCTTTATCAAGGCAGTGGAAACAGTGCATCCCAGGAACCTGCTGAAGTTTCAGCTGAGTCGCCTCTGAGGTCATCAGCTCAAGATGCAGATGAAACAGCTGCTGTATCAGGTTTGCCTCAACTTGGTATGTTCGCCACATTGTCCACTATACCATCAATGACACATGCAAGTACAGCTGTGCCATTTCAGCTAATACCATTAGAAACACCCTCCATTTCAAAAGAAGGCACATCAGGATTAAACATGCTTGCTGCTGTTCCATCACCATCATTCTCCTCATTGGTAACTGAGTCACCTCATACCATTAACTTTTCTAAACCAGCTGTACTGGCCATCAAACTGCCTTTGTCCGCAGATGCTGAAGGTTTCTTCAACTCAGATTCAGCCAGCTTGCAGGTTAGTGAAAGCAGAAATAGTCCTCTAAGCACAGTCACTGTAGTACATTCCAGTATGGTGGATCACAGAAAGGGTCCTGAGTTGTTTACAGGTACCATGCCTTTCAATCTCATTGAACCGACAGCAGTGCATTTCACAGAAATAGTGGGGAAAGGGTCTCCTTCAGAAAGGACCGCTTTTTTGTCTGTATACTCTGATATTCCTGTGTCAAAAACATACCAGTCTTCCCTCCCAGTAACTTCCAGAAGCCTGTTATGGTTTCCTAATGAGAGTACACATAACGTATCTTCTACTGGAGTAAAACCAAACAGTCAGCCATTTAAGGCGGTGTTGGCTGACAGAAATAGTGATATTGCTCCTCTGTCACCATCAGTTTTTCAGGATAAAGCAGAGGTTCCTACATCAGTCTTCCATCCTGTGGGTACCTCACATTTAATACGGCAAATGAGTCATTCTCAGTCTTCCACAGCACTGACTAATTGCACTACAGACTCTAGCAGTGCACCTTTCCTGTCATCAGCTTCTGAGAGCCTGGCTGAGGTCTCCAGCTCAACAGAGAGCATGTCTTCCCTTTCATTGCCAAAGTCACTTATTCCAGATGCAGAGCATGCTCACAATGCAGTGCTGCCAGTACGAGCATTTAGAAGTGAAACAGATTTTCTCTTTAGAAATGCAACACGCTTCTCTTCAACAAGCGCAAGGTCTCCCTTGCTAACTGAGACAAATGACACCTTTACTAGGATAGCACACACAAACAGTTCCAGTGCAGCAGTAGCAGCCGATGCAGATACTTTGCAAATCCCTTTGACTGTTTCCTCACAACTCTCTGTGGCAGCTCTGAATCAGACTTTCGCAGAAGACTTGACTGACGGAGCTTATCAGGCAAACGGCATGCGATTGCCAACTGCTTCTGCACATGCTCTCCCAACTTCTGATGGTTTTCCTGTGGCAAGAACAGTTCTACAGCCTTCCACGAGAGGAGTGACAGCAAAGATGTCCATGAACTTTAATGCTAATAGCGTTCTGCCTTATGAATCTCAGCTTTCCAAAGTTTCTCCAGATATCCAAACCAGTAAACTCCCCAAAGGATCAAAGATACTAGGCACTGTTTTGGAAACAGCCATGACTAGTTCTGATCGAGCAGCAGTGCCATTAATTACTTCCACTACAGGCCTTTCAAGACCTGAACCTGCTATCACATATATATCTGCTACTAATACCTTTGAGACTGCACATCTTCCACCTGGAGATGCAGGAAATCCAGGTGTATCTGCAAATGAAGACAGAAATATGAAAGTACCCACTGCTGTGACCCCACATGCAGAATATTCACCTCCAAGAACTTTAAATCATGTTACCTCTGAGCAGACTTTGCGTTCAGTTGATAGAAAGCCACTTGCCTCTGTTGTGCCTCCAGCATGGGCTATGCTGCCATCACTCGTTTCCATGACCACGGTGATGGACAGCCATGGCTCTGGCTTTTCCGAGATTTTGAATGCAGACTCTGAAAGCAATTTAGATCCTGTCAGCTCTCCTGAAGTCACAAGTTTGACTTTTACATGGACCAATACAGCATTGCTGTCTTCAGCTGGCTTTAGTATTACTTCAGTCAAAAAGGCAGTGAGAGAAGTTCCTCCAAGTACTTTCCCATTGGAAACTGAGTACCATGCACCATACTCAGTAGTTTCAAGTCTGCAAAATAAAATTAATACAAATAAGCAGCCACTCTTCTCCACCTCTTCAGCAAACTATACATATGCAAACTCTAGTCAAAATATTTCAAATTCATCCTTTGCTGGAACAAAGTTGAATAGTTTTATAGAATTTGATGTAGATGCGTTTGCACTAAAAACACCTCCTGTTCGATATTCATCCCTTGCTACCACTTTGGCAGTGCCTGAGCCCCTGCAAAAAAAGCATGGAAGCACAGCTGAAAACATTGCTGATTTCTTCACTGTTGGAGACATTCATATCAGCATGCGCTATGAAGCACCTCTCCGTTTACATGTGCCTTCTGTTAATGATACAGGTGCTTTCCCTAGCTCTCTAGAGTCACAGACAACTGATGCTGGGAAGATTACTTTGCTGACAAAAACCTCAGGCACAACACCAACATTGGCCTTTCATCTCACTGACAATGTGACTCTTTCAGCCAGCAATGAAAACAGTGCCATCCACAGCATACCGCCAACTGAGTCCCCCTCTCCCGTAACCAAGCCTTCTAGCTCAACTCTCTTGCATAGTTTCATTACAGAAGACAACATTGGTTCTGGAAATTTGCCAGAATTTGCAGATAACCAATTAGAATTCTCTGGTTATTTGGTTATGGCCGATAAAGATCCAGCTACATTTAGTGTGGAGGAGTGGGGCACAAGTGCTACAAGACATAGTCTAGTTCCCAGTAATACATCTAGTAAAGCTACCGAGGGCATCCCATTGCAAACCCCTGCCACCAGTGCTCTGCAGTCAGTCATCATAACTTCTGTCCATGCATTACCAACACAACTAACTTCTCTTTTGTCAACAACCAACTTTACCCATTCTGTCATTACAGTGTTATCTGGAGTATCTTCTGGTGCAATACCTACAGTAGGAACTTCAGAAGCAAACCCACTAACAAGAAAATCATCTCCAGCTTCACCAGTGCCAGCTTCTTCCTTCTTTTCTCTAGGCACTGAAAACACACCTTTGCCATCTGTGATGGCTTTAAGCACACCGATACTGACACTAACAAAAAATAACACTGCCACAAAATTGACATTGGATCTAAGCTCAGTAGGAACACATACAGATTTTCCTTTTGCAATGAGAAACACAACTGCATCACCTGTGGATATGACAGCTATGCTCATAACCCCTAAAAGCAGCACGGTCATAGCTTCCGCACTTGTACCCACAGCACACATACCAAGGCAGATAGAAACAACAGTAACTGACACTCAGAAGCTCCCAAGCTCAGAAATCACCAAAAAGTCAACCCCGTATCCACTGACAATGACAGCAGCTTTGACATCTATTACAGCATCAGCAAAAACAACTAGGCTTCCCCCTACTCCAGTGGAAAACACCTCTGCTCCTCCCGAAACCACAGCAGCAGCCGCTTTCGCTAACATGACAGCAGCTCCTCCTCTGGATTGCCGGCTCTCCAAGAACCTTATGGTTAAAACAGGTACGTGGGGCCACTGAATTTGCTGAAGGGACCTCACTTGTCTGTGAGGGGCAACTGGTAATGAGTGGGAAATACATTTAAGTGTCAAAGAACACGAGGGCATTAGCGATTAATCTGGGGACGAGGCTGCTGCACTGACAGACCAGACAGATAAAAGCAGGGTTGCTAGATAGGAATGGCATTGGCTTTATTTGTGGCTTGGATTTTGCAATGAATGTGTCAAATGAACTAGTGAGATGAGGCACTCTGACGTTCAGCGGGTCACTGCAGGGATCTAGCAGTACCACCTGTGTGGAGGGATGACCCTGTATGACATGATGGTTTGGTCTCTGCTTTGCAGGAAGGAGTCTGTGTCGCTGAAGACAGTGCAGTATCATGCCTCAGTCTTTGGCCCTATTTACATGTGAATACCTAATTCTGGTTTTATATGAACACCTATTTCTATCATTAAGGATTCATTTGAAAAGAATGTTTAGTATTTAGAGTTGTATGCTTCAAAATGGGAGGATTTTCAGCTTTCTATGTGAACAGTACCACTTCTGGCTCTAGCTGTTTTTTCATGGACAGCTTTTCTTTAGCTGTAAGAACTCTAAACTAAAGGGGTCTGGAGAGGTCCCTTGCCCAGGCTTCGTATGGACCTCTTATGGTAGCACAGCGCAGCACCAGAAGATAGCTGTATCTTGGAGATCTCAGCAAAGAAGAATAGCTACATAAAAAGGTTTATGACCTTGTATAGACCTGAGTGATGCCAGGGACGATGAAGTAAGCAGCTTTTGGACCTATTGTGGGTTTAATAGCTGCTAAATATCTGTATCAGTGGCATGATGAGTACAACAACTATTTCTAAAGACCAGGGACGAAGTAGTAAGCAGCTTTTGGACCTATTGTGCGTTTAATAGCTGCTAAATATCTATATCAGTAGCATGATGAGTACAACAACTATTTCTAAAGATAGAAGTACCCTTGTATACCGTGTGTGATTGAAACTACTGAAGTGTAGCTGTTTTCTGCAAATTAGAAGAGAGAAAGTTAGTGATAATGTTAATAAAGAAAGTGTGCAGACACTTATTTTCTGCAAATTAGAAGAGAAAAAGCTAGTGATAATGTTAATAAAGAAAGTGTGCAGACACTTCCTAAATGGAAAATAATTGTAGCAGTGGAGTAACACATTTCTTTGTTTGTTTAACTCTGACTGTGAAGGTATGAAGCACACGTCCTTTACCTAAGCCTGCCTGTGCAGCACCAGCTAAGTCTCCTGGGAATGCTGCACCAGTGTGTCCACAGGCAATGAGTGCTGTCATACCTCACTCGGCAGCATGGCAAAGACTTGTTGTTGTTCCTAAAGAAATTGCATTTGTTAAACCTCACTCTGGAAACAATGGGCTATTGCCATGGGATGAATAGGGAACTCAGGGATGCTGCTGAGCCTCTGCAGTTCTTGCTGCCTTTGGAGCTGCTGAAAATCCTAGCTGCTTTGGTGATCTTCACCCAGCTAGCCCAATGTAAAACAAATAAAGCAAACGGTAGCATGGTAATGTCTCAAACCAACGTGTGGCTTTTGTTGTTTCACAGTTCTGTTTCTGAACACAAGGAGGCGTGATCTTCACCCAGCTAGCCCAACGTAAAACAAATAAAGCAAACAGTAGCATGGTAATGTCTCAAACCAACATGTAGCTTTTGTTGCTTCACAGTTCTGTTTCTGAACACAAGGAGGATGCTGATCAGCAATCCCTTCAAGGAGAGCGTGAGAAAAGGACTCAACCAAGTGCTGAGACAAGCTTTCAACCAAAATGTCAGTGCTCAGGTAAGCATGCTTGGCTTGCCTGCATGATCTCACCAAAACAGCTCTCCCACAAAGAGAATCCCAGCTGACTGCAGCTGCAGTGGTGTCTCTGGATGCCAGAAGCCTTTTGGAGGGGAGCACTGAGCTTTTCCTATGGAAAGCAGGCATAGGTGGCACCTGGTCTTGGCTCTAAAAATATAAGGACTGCTCCAAAGCTTTTTACCACCTTATTTGATGAAGTAGAAGGGAGAAATGCAGATTTCTTTTTACTGAGTTCTGGGAAATGACTACTGACAGCAGTTTCCTCCTCCCCCTGCAGCTCAGGATTGACTTCTATTCATGATCAGCCAAGCGCTCCTGTGCTCAGCCTGGATCAATTGCAAGAGCAGGGCTGGTAAACGGGGTGTCACTGCTGTCAGTCCGCTCCCTGGTTTGAAAACCCAGTACCAGACAAGTGCAATTCCACAGGGACGAAAATCCCAAGCGCGGAAAAAGCACATTTTATTAAAAATAAATTAGGGAGATGTGTTCATCACTTTGCAACTAAATTGCATGAACCTCTGCATTGCTGCATGTAAGAGCAGGCTTAGGTGGGTTGCTGGGGCACTCCTCTCTGCAATACATGTTCCTGTGCACTTAGGCAGGGGTTTGTGCTGAGTCCAAGCCTGTTATGAGTTATACTCACCAAGCCACTGGGAAGGAAAAACATAGTTTTGCTCAAAATAGAGGGCATCAGGTTGACATTTGTCCCCATGCTCTATTGCTGCAAGTTTGGATGATGTTAGTTGGTATGGGAATTGTATGTTCCTGAGTCTCAGCAGCAGCAATGAAAATTATCAAACTTACATCCCCACCTTCTTGTAAACCTGAGAGAAGCTGCCTTTTTTCTAATGGAGGAAACCAGCTGAAACTTAGTGTGGAGGACCAATTCCAGGGCTTAAACTTTTGGGGAAATACAGAATTTTGAGGTAAAACTCAACTCGTGTTTTGGCTCGCAGTGTGTTTGTTCTTGTGGCTTGTCATTTCTACTCGTATAGGTGATAGCTTAACCATCTGGGACAGTATAGGAAAAATAGTATAGAAGAGACAGTTGAGGTTGAAGAATCAAATATTGGAAACTTTTGTCTTTCAAAAAAATCTATCTCCAAACCTGCAATGACAGACACATGCACAAAGTCAGTGAACTTCAGGTATGAAGTAGGAGCTGGATGTTCTCTGGATTCTCTGTATTTTTACATTCATAATTAAAATGTCCCAGTATATATATATGAATGAAACCCAAGTCTAAATTAGAGGTATGTGAACTGTGGTAGCAATACTGCACTGTTCAATTCAGAGCACATTTCGCATGGGCAGGGTCTAAAGCTCCCTGAACAATTCTGCCAATACTATGTCTGATACGGCGCTAACTCTATAGGGTTTATAGGATAAAAACCCTGCAAGGGAGCTATATTTGGGATGCGAAGTCTCATCAAATAGGGGTTGAACTGCAAACAAAATAAAAAAAAAAAAGTTTCCTTCTGTGTTTTAGGTTGAAATCCTGGAGCAATCAAACAATGTAACAGTTGGTTACTACGTTACACGGGGCAGACTGGTTTTTATACCGGCTGCTGTAATTGAAAGGCTCCTTGCGTACGGCATCAGCAATGCCACAGCAGACATAAAGCAGCACGTACCACATCTCCAGTCCGTGGCGGCCCTGGCCTTGCCGTGGAAGCCCCTTCCTGCATACCACTTCCAGCTGAAAACAGGTGAGTGAGGTCCTACCCGTCCGCACCGGGGGTTTTTTGGTGTGTGTGTATTAAGGGTTCAGTGCATGGGGACGATCCTCCTCCTCCCCTTTGCCATCCTGCCTCACCACCTGGTCCCTGGCACAGCAGCAGGACAAGTGCTGCTCTGGTTTCATGTGTTGGTGTTCCTGGTGGAAGCAGGGCAGGTGATGTGTGCATCCCTGTCCTGTGCGGGGCTCTGCTGTCACCTCTGTTGGCACTGCTGTGAAATGTAGTGGCGTTGCCATAGGGATGAGTCACACCAGCATGCTTGACTAAGATTTGGCGTTTGATTAAAATGGACTTTAATTGATGGGTTGTGCGGTAACCTGTGCATGTCTTTTGAGGGCGATCAGATGAGAAACATGACTATATGATATGTGTATATATAGTTCTGGCTGGAGCCATTGGATTTGACTTGGGTCCCAGCTGTCTGTCCCAGGGTTGCTGTGTAACCCCCCTGTACTGTAGCACACATCAGTGCAAAGCAGTTGCAGTGCAGCAGAACAGTATAAGCTACGAGAGGGCAGAGCATGCTGTAAAACAACATACTCAGTTGTAAAAAGATTTCTTATGTGTGTGCTTACATGCTTGTATATGCATGTACTTAGTGCAATTACCCATTAAGTATATTTTTCCTAGCACAAACAGAATGAGAATCAATATTATGATTGATTATATCTTGCAAGAGCAAATGGCCTGCAAGATTTAAGAGTATAACTTGTGTTTTAGAATGATTTCGCTTACTGCCTGGCTCTGAGTAAGTATTTGTACAGTGAACTGGTCTTACCATCTTATATATATCACTCTAGAAACAGAGTCTATTTGTTTGTGGAGAGTATCAGCTCTAATAATGCAATTTAATTCTTGCATTTTGTCTTAATTAAGGCCAGTTTAGCGCAGTGCTTGAGTGACATAAACTGATCTTATGCAGCATTATTTTCACCTGCTTACTTTGTAAATTGGTCATCTTGCTGTCAGACATTACAGGAATTATGCAACCGAGACTATTTTGCCCACGTACAAATACATTGTTCCTTTTCCAGAGCTGCAGTTTGTGGGTCAAACAGACAATATACAGTCATGCAAATTTGTTCAGACCATGGAGCAACGGTTACAGAGAGCGTTTCAGGATGCTGAGAGAAAGGTCTTAAACACCAGCAACAACTTAACAGTTCAGGTACAATGATGCATGCTTTGCCAGTACCTGTTGCCAAACTCTCTGGGTTGTTCTTTCCTATGTGTATGCTTGTATTTCAACATAATGTCGATAGCCACTATGGAAGTAAGATGATGCTTTCACTTGAAATAAGATTGTTTTATTTATTGCAGGAAAACTTATAAATGTGTGATTTATAGAAGGCTGTTGCTGTTATTTTCATGAATTTGAATTTTACTGTTTGCAGTTAAAACATTTAAGTGAAATTCAAATAAAAAGAAATATATAAAAATATTCTTCCAAATTTACATCTTTACTGAATATGTTATTCAGACACATTAATTGCTTTTAGGCTATTCAGGTATAAAGTTAGTGTCATGCATAGCTGTTTGTAAGATCTAAGCTAATGGAATATATTTCTTTTTCGTGTGTGTGCGTGCATTCCAGTTCTACACTTGCAGATCCTAATTCACTATTGAGGGCCTGATTTTTGCAGAACTTTACATGTTTAGTGGGCCAACACCCTTATGATCTGTGCCATACTTCAGGAATAAATAGATTATCCTTTCGGTGATATTATGATATGTGTTTGACATTTGCTAAAACTCTGTCTATGGACTTACGCTCCTCAGAATAGTTTGCATGTAGCTTACCAGAAGGAGAAAATTGATTGTCAGAGCTCTGCTTAGTTACTTTGGTACTGTGTCTTGTGAGCTTGTCTTCAAACTGGAGGAGCTCAGAGAGGCAGAAAAGTGCATGGCAAGAGATGACCTACTGCAGTAGGTAAAGTGATTATCAAGCTTTTCAATAGCTGAACCCGTGATGCTGAGGGAACCTTCATGATGGCTGATTTGCTCACAGAAGAAGTCATAGATCTTGCAAAGTACCGAGGCAATTTTGTAAGGATCCCTAGAAGAAGATGATAGTTGTAGTTTTTGTGGGTAATTCCAACTTAGAAAGTGACAGGATGAAGGTCTTGGAGGCAAGATATAAACTAGAAAGTAAGAGGCTCAAAGGTGTGATCTTCATGATAAATTCTTCTGAAATTATTCCAGTACCATGCAAAGGACTGGGTGCAACTGAAAATAGTACGAGGGTTTTAGATTAATTACAAACTGAGGAACAGTTCTGGAGCAGACGGAGCTGATTCAGAAAGGCGTTGCTGCACTACAAGAGTAGAGAGAATGGCAGCAACATGGGTAAAAGGCATGAAACAACTTCCACGCAAGGAGAAATTAAATTGGCCGTGGTTCTCCAACCACGAGTGGTGTAGTCAATCAGGAGTGATTATTTAGAGTTTCCCATAACAGAACTACGGAGGTTTAAATAAAAAGAAAAATCCTTTCACGCGGTGGGTAATAAGATCTTGAAGATGGCCAGAATGTAACTGGAGAAAAAGTATGGAAGTTACTAAAAGTAATTGGCCAAACATATAGAATAAAAAGTCATCAACCCTTTTTAAACCCAAGCATATAATTTATGGTTCAGACCATAGCTGTGGGCTAACCTTGCAGTGCAGAAAAGAGTTCTTTCCTCTTGCCCTGTGCTCATTCTCCAACCATCTGCTCCTGGCCATCTACAAGTGGATGCTGGCTAGGTAGACCTTTGGTCTGACCTCGAAGTCCTCTTCTGATGTTTTTATTACACCACGTTTCATGTTTTTACTTAGTGATCCAAATCATAAAAATGGGGTATTTAAATAACATTCATGAATACTGAATGCTATCATAGAATCGTTTAGGTTGGAAAGGACCTTTAAGATCATCGAGTCCAAATGATGATGATCATCTGGAATTCAGCTATTGATGATCAAACCTAGCAGGGCCAAGACCACCACTAAACCATGTTCCTAAGCACCATGTCTACATGCCTTTTAAATGCCTCCAGGGATGGTGACTCCATGACTTCCCTGGGCAGTCTGTTCCAATGCTTGACAACCCTTTCAGTGAGGAAATTTTTCATAATATCCAATCTAAACCTCCCCTGGTGCAACTTGACGCCATTTCCTCTTGTCTTATCACTTGTTACTTGGGAGAGGAGACCGACCCCCACCTCTCTACACCCTCCTTCCAGGTCATTGTAGGGAGCGATCAGGTCTCCCCTCAGCCTCCTCTTCTCCAGGCTGAACAACCCCAGCTCCCTCAGCCGCTCCCCATCAGACTTGTGCTCCAGGCCCTTCACCAGCTTTGTTGCCCTTCTCTGGACATGCTCCAGCACCTCAATGTCCTTCTTGTAGTGAGGGGCTCAAAACTGAACATGGTATTTGAGGCAGCAAAGAGAGCAAGACATACAGGCCAAATTCCTTTGCATCAAATACTAAACGTTTTTTCTGATAAGCATCCTCTCTCTCATCTTACATTTCCTGGTAAAAAACAGGGGGAAAGATTTTCGTTACTGACAGCACCTTTTCTGCCTGCTGCTGTCCTCCAGTAACTCTGCATGTGCTAAAGTAGGAATTAAAGTATCACAAACTGTTTTACACAACCATGTTGAGTGAGCTGTATCTAATCCATTGTTCAGGTTAGCTTCTTCCCAGTTTGTTTGCACTGGTTTTGGGTTTTTTTGGTGGTGTGGGGGTGTGGTTTTTTTTTTTTTTGGTTTGAGTTTTTTTTTCTTTTTTTTCCAACTGGGCTGAAGCACAGGTACACATTATTTCTTTACCTCTGTTTCAGATTTTGAACACCTCCAATGTCTCCCAAGCTGTCACTCTGTTTTATGTAGTGAACAATCAAAGCACAACTCTAAATGGCACTATTTCCAGCAACCTTCTTAATCAGCTGTCAGCTGAGCTGGTGGGTTTCTATCTAACCTACCCGCCTCTCACCATTGCAGAATGTAAGTATGCACTTCCCAGCACACAGCTCCTTAAGATTAGCCAGCATTGGGCTTTTGTTTTGCAAGCACCATAAGCTTTGTCGTCAAGCTCACAGATTGTAGGTGTGTTTGGTGACTGCTTTTTAAACTTTTTTTTTAACTAAAAAAAAAAAAATAGAGGATGGGGGGGTTAGGTGAGGGTTTTTCTGGGTTCAGTGCTTACTTCAGCTGCTAGAAACACTGGCAGATAATTAAGAAAAACACATATATGCTGTCATTAATAAAAAAAAAAAAAGCCTGTGACAGGTTCCAAAACAAAATAAAATTGTAGTTTTATATGAAAAAAACCCACAGAATTTCCCCAGTTTTTCATTTCAGGAAAACTTAGCACAGCAGATAAAGTTCACTTTATGTACTTGGAGTACACTTCAGCACAGCCCGTTTGTTCAGTGGCAGACTTGGCTGCCGGTGCTTGCTCCAGCGGCAGGGCTGGATAGCGTGCTTTGTGTGTGTGTTTGGGTAGTGGCTGAGCTCTGTCTACACTTCTGTGTCTGAAATGTTGTTGGTGTATTTGCCAAGCTTCATCCTTAGTTTAAAATGTGGTCTAAGCACTTTAGTGTCAATAATTTGCTTGCGTTTCAATTGTTTCAAAGAATCAGAAGTACAGAGAGCAAGAGAAAGTTGTGTGCCTGGGCAGCCTGTGCAGCATATATGCTTTCTGAATCTGCATGCTGATTTCTCTAAAATAATGAAAGGGATAAGACATGTGATTATGGGGATTTCTGTTTAATCTTCTTGTTAGACTTGGTCTGTGAAATTAAGCTCACTGTAAAGCCGGGTTGTTCATTCACTGGAGGAGATCAGTGTTCACTTGAAGCAAGAGGAGACAGGGATGCGCTGGGTATGTCAGTGCATGGTAATGGACTCTGGTTAGGGAAGGGCAGGTTTCAGCTGATCTCACTGTGCGTGAATCTTCATGAGATGCTTGTTAAATTTGAAGTACTGTGCTCGAATACCAGTAAAGATCTGGTTAAGCTTCTGGTAGCTGTCAAACTCACTGATAAGGCTAAACCAGTGATGGAGTAGTTTGTAAGTTTTCATTTCACAAGTGTTGAAATACTCGGGCACATAAGGATAGAGCCAAATATGTCTTTATGATTAGTACACTGAACTGAGTGGATTTGTAGTTTCAGGTAAAATTATTAAGGTGCTTGTTAATTTTCTGATTCTAAGAAAAAGTAGAACCAGGGTGCTGAAAAGTGAGCAGTGGGGAAAACACAAGTTACCTCTTTCGGCAGTCCACTTTATTTGCAAACAGCCCAACAGCAGAGTAATTATCTTGTGCAATTCTTCATCAGTTGCCTGCACAATGAGCACTCAGCTGTCTGTGGGGTAAGAGGTCACTCTCCAGTACGAGGTAGTCGGGAATCACAGCTAACTCTGGTGATTGTGCAAATCCTGGAAAAAGGAGGACTGTATATTAGTCTTGAGGCATTACCTATCTAAATCAGATATTTGCAAGTAAATAGATGACACTGCCTGATGATGAGTTCTTGCACTGTGTTGGTACACTTTTGAATCGGACTTTCCATCACAGGGTAAGAGACTTGTCTCAGGGTAGGCTTGCATTTTCATCAAGTCTTTCCAAGGGCAAGGGGAGGTGGAGGGAGGCTGTTAACAAAAGGTGTGCTTGAGGACCTAGAAAGGGATATAGGCCATTCATCATCAGACAGGTTCCTTCCTTTTCCTGGCTGACAGGTGATCCTGTCTGAATAGTGCCCTGTGTGCAGGACTTGTCTTCGCAGGGCATCCACAAGCACAAGGAGAAAGATTGAGGAAGTCTTGACGATGGCTGCACAAGTTCAAGGCCTCCAAAATAGATCTGTTGCATAAGAAAAGGGTTATGATGCTTCTCACAAAGGCAATACAGGTGTATGCTTGGCAGTCAGGGGCTGTGAATCTATTTGTCACATAGTGAGTCTCGTGTGGCATTGTGGTTCTCTGCTGATCCCCCCCACATGATAAACTGAGCCGATAAAGTCTTTAACTACTGCTCCTTTAACAACTAATGGCTTATATTTCATTTTGGAGTTCTTGGTTTTGTTCCCAGTGCAGCAGGTATACTGCAAACTCATGAACTTAATGCATGTGTAGTGTTTATGGTTTCAGACTGATAGTGCATCTTGGGAAAATGTTTACTTTGAAAAGTGTTTGATGCTTATTCATGTGGCAGTGCAGTTGTTTCAGTTTATCAAACAAACATTGGGGCTGTTCTTGGAGCGTGTTATTTCCCAGTAGACTCTGGCAGCTCCTTCAGATCCTTCGCAGTCTGTCATGGAAATGCACAGCTTGGGACACGCCATGAAATACCTCCTCAGAAGCAGCTACTGTGCGTAGTCAGATCCTTTACAATGTTTACTATTTCAAGCCACTTTGGATTTTAAAAATCAAGGTAACTCAGTAGCATGGATATTTTCTGAATTAAGTTCCAAGTATTAATGCTTTCCATGTTGCATAATTCTATTGAAAATATGCTGAGCTGTATCATGAATTAGCAGCATATTGAACTTTACAGCCTAATGCGCTTTGGAGATGGAAAAGCTAACAAAAGGCATCAAAACGGCAAACATCAGTTTCTCACAGATGTAAACACATATGGTAGTAATACCTTAAATGTTGCAATGTGAGAGAGTGAGAGTACCACACTGTAAGGTGTGTTCACAAGTTTCATTAGTCTCGTTTGTAATTCATGTGGAACTGCACTCTGTGATTGGTGGAATCTGATCCTGGTTTATTTTAATATTATTTTAGGTTAAAGTTGTGGACTGGTTTAAGTAAGGATTAAATCACAGAATCATCATAGAATCTCACCTTGTTTTCCCCAGGGGATTACTCACAGAGAGAAAGCAGCAGAAATGTATATAACATAGACACATGCATATTACCTATGATTTTTAGTAATGGGCAATCCTGGGCTTTGCCCCAGCCAGTATTTTGGCAACAGAAGATGTATGTTCTGCTTTGTACAGCAGTGCTTGTACAGCTTGTACTGTTTACACTTGATATCCTTTTTCAGGCAGAAGAGAAATTGTAACCCTCAAAATTATGCCTCTAGATCTCCTCCTGGGCCACAGTTCAATTTTATTTATTACTGTCTGGCTAACCAGTTTTGGGACATATAATGTGTAGGATGTTGGAATATTATGACATAATTTCAACTTTTATTTTTAAAGCTTTGGAGTATCCAAACCTTGATGTCTCAGAGTCAACTAGAGACTACTGGGTGATAACAGGTACTTTTAAATCTCCTTTCCTCCTCCATGCACTTCAGATAATAATTTTTAGTGCTTGTTTATATAAACAGATTGGTGCAGTAATTTTACACAAAAATAAGTGGCTTCCCACTGAACCTTCCTGTTGCGTTCAACTGGGCAAATGTATTTACAGTTACTCTGGGGCATAACTGTGATTCGTCATTGTGAATAGAGATGTCTCCTGCATCCAGCACACGCCTCAGAATTTATGCCGCTTTGGTTTAAGCACTTCTGAGAGCAGCGTTATCTTCTCAGAGTTTTAAAACACAAATAGGTGCTTCCCCCCCCAGCCCCCAGGACTTGAATTTAAATCTGAAATCAGAAGAGGCTTGTAGACATAACCCAGGAAGAAAGGTGATCTGCTAAACTAAGAAAGTTTGTTATGATTGGCTGACTGTCTGGGTCCAGGAGTTTTTGCATCTTTCCCCTGAAGCATTAAGCACATAACTTTCTGTTGGTGGAAAAGAAGGTGCAGAGAATGCTATTAGGCTCCAAAATACTTGTTTTATCACAGTCATTTAGCTGGTATCACATTCTCATTCACAATTGTTTTGACTTTAGAAGTGATAACTGGGCAAGAAAGAGACCCTTTCCCCCAGGCATCTTTGAGTAGGTACCAAAGCCTTTCTAATTGGTGTGTCTGTACGTGGTATTATTTAACGCTCAGGAGAGCAAAAGAAAAGGAGGCTGACATGAAAGGGATTAAATTCTACACTCTGCTTCCAAAAGCTGATGTGATTTGGTACCTGTTATATCTATTCATAATTTTGAGATAAAAAATAAGCTTATGCAGAGATTAGGATCCTCTGAAGGGAGTGCTACAGCTGCTCCCCATTTGGACCCCGTGAACCCAATATTCCATTTCTTGCCTTTGTACACTTACTGCAATCAAGTCTGATTGATATAATGGAAACACTGTTTTCAAAAAAATCGTGGTAGTCTCAAAAGATTTTTGAAATAATATTGAAAAATCATACATATGTATGAATTAAATTAGTGTGCCATGTAACTTTTTTTGAACTTTATGTAAATTCAATGTCTTTTTAAATTTTACATTCATTTATACTTAGGAAATGTTTAGTCAGTTTTCAGTGCTCTCAAACATGTAATATTTTGTTTCAAATGGAGTTGTACAAAATCCCAACTTCAGATTTCAAAACTGCTGGATGAAAAACTGTGGTTTAGTTAACAGGAGCATCTGGTGATACACATAAAACCAGGCAGATCTCGAATAAGTTTTAACTTACTTTTTACATTGAAGTTCATAGATCAGGTGCTTCCCGGAGCCATTTTGGTAAACGGCAGGCCTAAGAAAGTTTTTGGAGGATTTTATTCTCTGAAACATTGTTGACATTATCTGAGAACAGTGCAGGGGCTGAAACAGAAGCATGTTGTGTCCCCATCGGGAATTACTGAGTGGGTGTAATGGTGTCCAGCTATTTTTCTTCTAAGCTATTTAGTACATACCTGCTCTAAACTGTCCTACAGACCACGTGTTACTTTATCTGCCCATGTAAGATGTGCTGATATGTGATCTCCATTCCCACAGTTATTCAAGGGGTTGATATTGCATTACTGGGACTGAACAATCAGAGCTTTGCAAGATTAATGGAGCAGCGTTTGGCCCCGCTGTTTATGATGTCCCAACAGCAAGGAAGACGATTCAAACGTGCCACTACTGTGGGCAGCTACACTGTACAGGTGGTCAATGCGACATCGGTTGTGCCTAGATATGTGTTGGAAAAAGGGCTCTGTTTGCATGTGTCCTGCCTCAATTTGTGTAAGAAAAAAAAAGTTTAACTGGGTTGAGATTTCCTGTCTTTTTTCATCAAAGTAGTGAGTGCAAAATGCATGGCGTTACTAATGGATTTTTTTTTTTTCTGCAGTGAGCCACATTTGCATGCCTCTCATGTTCTAGAAATTGTCATTAGTTAATCAATGTTAATAAATATTTTCTCTTTGGTTGCATGAGGATTGATACAAAGTACGTATTTTAGCATAAAGTCTTGTATTCAGCATAATGACAAGTTCCAGGCTTTTGTTCATAAAAAGAATTTCCTGGGTCTTCCTTTCCTGGGTAACTCAATAAAGCTAGAACTTCTTTCTTCTTTTTCTTGAAGAAAAAAAACCAAACCATCTTTAATACAGGGTTAGTCATCAAATCATGTGGCCACAGATCACATTATGAAGTAGAGATTTCAGTCCTGAGTAATTTATTAATCATCTTATTTAGCAACATTTCCCATTTACTATTTTGAAATTTTGGTATTTTATTTTCTCACTAATTTAGCCAACTGATGCTAGTTGTGGGGGGTTCAAAGAGAATCTTTCTTCAAAAATTGCATGACAAGTTATTGCCTTTTTTTAATTACATGATTTTTTTAAGAATTGCTTGTTGCGAGAGATAAAAGAAATGACTACTTTTCTCGTTTGCCCACAATTCTGTGTGCTTTGCCACTGTAAGAATTTAAAAGAAGGAACATGTTTCTACTTGCCAAAACTGTGAACCTTTGTAAAATTTTCCGTGCAAACATGACATATTTTAGTACATAACATAATGAAGAAGAATCACAAAACTTCTGTTTCCTCTCATCACTAGAGATGTTTGACACTACCCTACTCCCAGGAAAGACAGAGGTATAATGTAAAAATTTTGCTGGTGCTCTACAGAATAAAATGGAAAAAGCATGTTTCTCTTTATTGTCAGCCTGGGATCAAAAATAATGAATAAGGAAGTAAACTGTGAGGGGAGTTTTTCAACTGCACTATGCCAGTAAAGTATGATTTTCAATATTAGGGCAGGTTTTAAGAATTCTGTCTTTACAGAGCACACTAATGTCGAAACATTTGATCCTTCTTCCTTTTTACTGCATGCTTTTCTTAGTATAGGCTTTTACCTTAGGATTATGTTTAAAATTCTTTAAGGTGGCAGTCAGTCCTCACTAATCTTAATAGCTTAGGCTATGAAGGGGAGAAGCTCTGATCCTATGAGAATGTTTGCATGGAGCTTATGCTTATATGGAGTCTTGAAGGAGTTCCCTGTGTGCACTGCCTTCAAGTAGCTCCTGGCAGGTTTTGCAGTGGTATAACACAAACACAGTTTATTTCTCTTTCTCTCTCTCTCTCTCTTTTTTTTTTTTCCTTTCTTTTTTTTTTTTTTTCCTTGAAGATGGTGAAAATCCAACGTATTCCAGGACCCAAGGAACCGGCTGAACTGACATACTATACTTTATACAACGGGAAACCTTTGCTGGGCACTGCAGCTGCCAAAATTTTGAGTACTGTTGACTCCCAGCGGATGGCCTTGACACTAGGTTATGTTATTCAAGTTCAAGCTGATCGTAAGAGTTCTTTTAAAAATTCTGTGGTTCTGTCCTTTATTTCTTCTACTTTTATTTTTCTTTCTTTCTTTGTGAAAACACCAGTGTAGGTGTGGGGAACTTCCACTGATCACACAGAGAAATTTCAGCTGCACCTTTCTGAGCAGCTGCTTAAGTCAGGCTGCTCTTTTTCCTATGAAAGACAGAATAATCTTTTAACATAGTAAATTAAAGCTATGTACCAACTGTTATTTAGCCAGTCACTGGAAACTCTAGTGTATGACTAATTTTACACACATGCAGTTCTATGAACTGTACAACTTTATGGAACTGTAAAGTCAGAATTAATTCTGATGCTAACAAAATGATGACATCACAGGTTAATGACTGCTGGGGCTAAATTGCTATTCAACTCATTTGGCCCAAAGTAAAATATGGAGACTATCAAGATGTCCCTTATTTTTTTGACTTGTTCAAAATAATGTAGATTATTTCTATCTCAAAGGGATTATTTTTTTTTTTTAATAATCATTTCACCAAGAACTCTGTAAAGTTCACCACATGGTTGTTAAAGATTGTTTAGACATAAATCAGGAAAGTGAAATTGAATGGAATTACTTGTGTGTATGGACAGTTTTCAGATTCAAGATATTGTAGTATCGTTCAGAATAATGTGGCCAAAAAAGTCATGCATTCTTGAAAAGTAAACTGTTTCCATATTTTTCTTTTAAGACTTGCATCAGTTAATGAGTGATTGTGGGCACAGGTGTTTTCTTAAAAAAAATTTTTTTTCATATTCCTGTATACTTGACATACAATCATAAACCTGTGATGGAGCTTAGAGGGTTTTTTGTGCAGTAACAGCTTAATGTATGAATCGATGCCTTTAGCTTACTGAATCTCTCCACTTTGCCAAGGTATTTATCCAGGAGGAATTAAAATTATATAGTGGACTTCTGTACTGGATCTCCTTACTGGCTAAACAGCATATAAAATGGGACTCCCTGGTGCCATTATTTCTGCCTGAAGCAGCAGTGATATTGAAATAATTACATGTAATGGTGATAGAAAAAGAAGGGACCACTGTAATAAGTAATTGACGTATCATCCATAAACATATGATTGAGTGAGAAGACTAAAGTATAATATAATTTCCAGAGAATGCACTATATACTATACCTGATCCTTGATTTGATCGTGGTCTGTTACTGACTTTAATTGGACTGAAACCAGGGA
>NW_009622944.1:37614-38244 GCF_000690535.1 Cariama cristata
CTGCTTCCACAAAGTTGAGCATTTAAATTCTAAATTACTGTGTTTTCCATGAGACTATTTCTGTAATGTAATTTTTACTAAAGCAGCTGTAGATAGTACATAGCAGTTTCCTAGCTCTTTGTGCAGTTTATATGGGTATTTAGGTAATTATGACATCTGCTGCTCATCATCTAAGTTTGTACTTCCATGATCTGATAAGGCAGCCTTGTTCATCTGTAGATTTTCATAAAAGTTAAATATGCACATAATACTGTAAGAAGAGAATATATACAAATTGAAATTATGACCATGAGTAACTGAGATTCTGAATCTAGAGTATTTGAAATGTAGGAGATAATTCTATCTTTATTATGGAAAAAAATCCATTTCTTTCATTTTGGACTTGGTATTTGTAGTCTGTCTTTGTATTACCAAAGAAAATACTTTGTGTCCACTTCATTTTTACTCATTATAATTTCTGTTATAGCAGAATAAAAAGTTCTGCTTTGTACCTAATGGTACCTTTGTACCTAATGGTACCTAATGGTGCTATTCCTGCATCACCCAGCGAACTACATTCGATTTGCAAAAAGTTGTAGATCTACAAAGAAAACAGGCTCAAGCTTCGGACAGACTTTCGGCTGGCTTTCG
>NW_009622944.1:38255-38586 GCF_000690535.1 Cariama cristata
GATGGTATGCATTTGAAGTCTGATCCTGAAAGATGCTGAGTGCCTCTGACACCTAATAAGCTCAATGACATTTGAAAGCTCTAGTCCCCTAGGAAATGGGAAAGGCTGCTTTATGCTAATATTCTTGCAATTGCCTGTCATGCCAGCAGCCAGCATAGGAAAATAAATAGAGATAGCATGGTGAAGTCCACAAAAGCATAGAATGAATCATAGAATGGTTTGTTTGGAAGGGACCTTAAAGATCATGTAGTTCCAACCCCCTTGCCATAGGCAGGGACACCTTCCACCAGACCAGGTTGCTCAAAGCCCCATCCAACCTGGCCTTGAACAC
>NW_009622945.1:0-2215 GCF_000690535.1 Cariama cristata
GCCGAAGTCCAAGCGGGACCGCAAGGGTGAGCGCCCTGACCCTCGTCCCGCGTCCCCTCTCCATCCCCATCCCCGCCCTAACGCGCCCTCTCTGCTCCGCTCCCCGCAGTCTCCCTGACGCGGACGCCCAGGAAGGGGTTGGAGGCCAAGCAGACGCTCATCGCCGAGGTGAGTGCAGCCCCGCGCGGTGCCCCGCTCCCCGGTTCCCCCGCTCCCAGCTAACCGCTGCCTTGCAGCTGCGGCGATGCGTAGACACCTACAAGTACATCTTCGTCTTTTCCGTTGCCAACATGAGGAACAACAAGCTGAAGGACGTCCGGAACGCCTGGAAGCATAGCAGGTGAGCCGGGACGGCGGCGGGGGGAAAAGGGGGTGCAGCGCGGCCTGGGACCTGCCAGCCGCCGCCTTCTCCTCTTCCTCCCGCCGCCCCAGGATCTTCTTCGGGAAGAACAAAGTGATGATGGTGGCGCTGGGACGCGAGCCGAGCAGCGAGTACAAGGAGAATCTGCACAAGGTAGGGGCTGGGTTTTTTTCTGTGTATCCTAAAGTTTCACCTCGCTCATGGTGGCTGCATCATGGAATAAACATCAAGGGACAACAGAGTTTCTTTGGGTCACCTTTCTGCGCCCCAGGATCTTCTTCGGGAAGAACAAAGTGATGATGGTGGCGCTGGGACGCGAGCCGAGCAGCGAGTACAAGGAGAATCTGCACAAGGTAGGGGCTGGGTTTTTTTCTGTGTATCCTAAAGTTTCACCTCGCTCATGGTGGCTGCATCATGGAATAAACATCAAGGGACAACAGAGTTTCTTTGGGTCACCTTTCTGCAGGTGTTTTAATTGAATCTGTCCGTACCATGACTCCAAAGCTCTGTTGTTAGTGGAGCCTTTGTAGATGTATAGGACTGAACCCTAGAAGGTAAGTCCCTGGGTGCTGCCCAAGTCCCACAGACAGCCTCTTTCTTTCAGGTCAGCAAACACCTGAGAGGTGAAGTTGGTCTTCTCTTCACAAACCGCACCAAAGATGAGGTGGACGAGTAAGTATGCTCATGTCACAGCTGTGATTTTGAAATGCTGAGCAGTCTTTTTTCTCTTGGCTACTTCACTTGCTGATGTTTCTCTTAAAGCAGCGATGATCTCATGAGGCTTTTCTGCTCCTTTTTCTCTGCCATCCCTGCAACAGAAGTTACAGCAGGCTACGCTGTAATCCCCGTCTTAGCCAAGGGATGTTCCTTCCACAGCAAAAGCTCGTTATGCGTCTCTGTCTCAGGTGGTTCTCCAAATTCAAAGAGGTGGACTTTGCCCGCGCAGGGAACAAGGCGACGTACGCGGTGAGCCTGGACACAGGGCCCTTGGAGCAGTTTCCCCACTCCATGGAGCCTCAGTTACGGCAGCTGGGATTGCCAACTGCGTTAAAGAAAGGTATGTGAAGCGGCTGAGAAGGTAAGCTTTGCTTTTTGTCTGCACAGATAAGGTCTTGTAAGGAGAATGTTAAATAATAGAGTAGAATTTAGTTTTGGAGAAAATCTGATTGACGATTTTCTCCTTGTTTGGCCCGTGCTAGAACTCATTATGTTCTTGCACCATTCTTCCCAAACTGATGTCAAAGGGCGAGTGAAACAACCAGCTTTCTACAAAATACCGTCCTTTTTCAGTGGAAACAACTAGGCCTCGCCTAACCTAGCGCATTGGCATCCCATTCAGAAACCAGGGGGGGTTTAAAGTTGATCTCACCTAGCTTCTTGAGGTGTACTGATACTTGTATGGAAAGGCATAAGCTGCAAAGGGCAGTGTTTGAGAGTCTTGGCTCCGCACCCCGCGTTTCAATGGCTTATCCAGTATTTGTGAGTCTATTTCAAGAACTTTTGTTCCTGCAGGAGTGGTGACGCTGCTTTCAGATTACGAAGTCTGCAAAGAAGGGGACGTTCTCACGCCTGAACAAGCACGCATCCTGGTGAGTAAGGTTGTAACGCAGCGTCTGTGCGAGCATTTGTTTCCCCTAATAAATAATTAACTGTTCAGTTTAATTCCGCTGGAGGGTGCGAGTTCTCAGACGAAGGTGAGCAGCACTTCTGGGTGTCAGTTAGTGGGGTGCAGCAAACATCCTCACATGTTCCTAATGGGAGAGCTAAAACTGCAGCAATTATTTTGGCTTCTGCTTTTCCGCACTTCCAATCTGGAAGCAATATTTACTGTAAGGGTTTTTGCTGGGCTGGCCA
>NW_009622945.1:2227-6400 GCF_000690535.1 Cariama cristata
TATTTGTGTCCGTTCCTAGAAACTCTTCGGCTACGAGATGGCAGAGTTTAAAGTCACCATCAAATTCCTGTGGAATTCTGAGACGGGAGACTTCCAGAAGCTTGTGGGAGACACAAGGGAGGAGGAAGACGAGGATGACGATGATGATGATGATGACAGCAATGAGGACTAGCCACAGTCCTTGCGCTTGGACAGCACAGTTCTATTTTACAGACAAAAAGAGGAGGATGTTTCCCTTCCCTGTTTGCACCTGGAGGACAAGGACGATCAGCTCAAATACGTTCTTCATAAAAGATGACCTAATTAGGCTTTTTTTAATATAAATCTATATATAAAACTCCAGATGGTTGTCGCTGCTGCCTGTTACTCTTTGAGTACCCCGGGATCTGAGGAAATGCCACCTCAAACATGAAAGCTAGGCAGAAAGCATGTAAGCATAACCCAACTTAGACGTAGCAGACGTGAACACCAGGGAAGATGCCGAGGGTCTGTGCCTGTCTTCTGCCACAGAAGCAGCTATTTAGCTCGAAGTCACCGAGCGCTGATAAGGAGATGCCTGCCAGGTTAGAGATACAGTTAAGAGAGAGGGTCTGCGTTAGGAAAAGGTTTTATTCTTGTATGTAATTATTAAAGATATTGTATTAAAGCAGAACTGGGGCCTTCACCCAGCTACGTGTCCATTTTCCCCGATCAACTGCATCTTTAAATCGTAGTGTGCGCTGCGTAGAGCTGAAGGTCCACGAAGGGAGAAAGATTAAGGCATGGCCCAACATGACAAGTGCTGACGGTGGTAGTGGATCCTACAAAGCTTCATTAATACAGGAAAAATCTCAACCCATTTGCATGTCGATCGAGGGGCAGGGTGGGTAAGCACCTCTCCTGTGCTTCGAGAGACTTGTGCTCGATTATTCACCCCCACGACACCCACTTTCTTATCCCTACCCTAGTTTCTAGCGGAAATAGTTGGGGCAGTCATGCGCGGTCAGGTTCCAGGCTTTATCAAACGCCTCCACGACAGGCGGGAGCAGGGGACCCTCTTCACTGTAGTCAAGGTTCTGCTCTAGCTGCTCCAAGGTGGACATCCCAATGATCACTGCGTCTCCAAGAGAGCCCTGCAAAACAATAAGAGGTGTTGCTGATCCCAAAAGAAACCTAATTCACCCCCCAAGGCACTGCAGGCCAAACTTGAGATGTTTCTTTCCAGTAACTCCCAGATATTTAGACAACTGACACAGGGAAGTTCTGTTCACAAGGCCGGAACATCTCTGCCAAATACTTCTTTACCAGGGGCCACAGGAACATTTTGGGGAAATGGGGATTATAACCATTAATTTCTTAGTCCCATGAAAAGCCAAGTCATCTCCTTGCAGGAAAGCTGTCTGGGTGGGAAGCCAAGACCCCAGTAATTGGCACTTAAAATCTTGCACTTCTTCCAGTCCTATGAACATAGGATGCCGTGGGGAAATGCAGAGCTGACTCGCTCCTACAGCCTGGCAGGTGGAGTCCCTATAGCAATATTCACTTTGGAACGCCAGAAGCCCAGGGGATATGCAGATTAAAAGATAACCGTTTGTACGCAGACATTGCCCTGTTTGTGTGCTGCAACTGCTGCCCAGTTCCGGTGGTGCTGTGCAGGCTGCCAGCTACAGCCACGTCAAGCTCTTACCTGCAGCTTAGAGTGATTGTACAACCAACGCAAAGCAGCGGAGGTCAGGCTCGGGGCACTGGAGCCGTAAGCATCTTTCAGAGCTCTTTCTACGAGGGCAATTCCTTCAAAATTGTGTTTTTTCCAGTACCTGCAAGAAGAGAAATCACTGTCATACCCCTTGGGACCTCCAGTGAGTCATACATCTATATTCCAATCACATACAAAAGGCTTTCAGAAAGCCTTACACAGCTCTTTGTAGCCTCTGAGGACTTCTGCAATCCTTCTCATAAACTGGGAGGAAGCAGAGCCTAAAAAAACCACTCTGCAAAGCTCAGTCACAAGCTGCAGCCCCAATCACATGTGCAGACATAATCACTGCGCAAACAGGTCAATTCTGCTTCCTCTCAGCCGATCATTAGCGTGTTTTTTTTATGCAGCCATTCCTGCCACATCTCCCTGCTCGTCTATCAGTTCAAAGCGTACCTGTCCCTGTAGGCTTGAGCCCAGTCATTCCCAAAAAATCTTCCAGTGGGCTGGCGTGTGTCTTTGTCCTCATACTTGTACTTGCCGGTCAACAGCCCTCCTGCAAAGGGTCAGCAGCACGTTTAGGGATGGGCTGGCTCTACTACAGTCCCCATTTCGCATGTTTGTGTCTCAAAGTCTCATCCTTTCCCTCCCCGTACCTGCAAGCGGATTGTAGGCGTAGAACCGCAGTCCGTAGTATCTCAGGCAAGGGAACAGCTCAGCTTCCACCTGGCGAGTGGTTGCATTGTACATACCCTGCACAAAGAGACAAAGAACTTCAAACGCTACCTCACAACAGTGAGCATGAGCACCTGGAACAGCCTTTTCCCCACCCTTCCCTGACAATACTCTTACGCAGAAGAGCGGCTTTGGGTCACACAAGGTTATTATCTGCTTAGGAACAGACTTTCTCAAGGATTGCAACTAACACAAAAAATTTTTAAGTTCCACATCAAGGGAGTCGCTGACTCAAGCAACAAATGCATACTCAGCTTTTTCCGAGACGTGACCTCACTCAGGTTTCTAATTTTCCCAGGCTAACTGCAGCAGCTTCCTTTTTAGTGTTTGTATCTGGCACGCTGGGGGCTGGTCTGAGATCTGCGGGTCCCAGACCCTTCCCCCCAGTGACTGACCATTGCTGTAAGGACACAGAGAACCACCTGTACGCTGTTCTGATCTGAACCCTCGTATTCTTTTGGTTTGATTCATCTCAGCCTCCAAAGTTTTGCTGGACCATGGCAAGCCCCCATCCCTCACCTGGTACACAGTTGGCATCACCCACTTGTTGTATTTGCAGATGGTGCAGATTTCTGCGACCTCCCATGCTGCGTAGTTTGATAGACCAAGTTCTTTAAACTTTCCCTGCAGAGGAATAAAAGGGTATTCAGTTCTAGGTTTTAACCAGTGCATTTGTATCTAGACAGTGGAAGATGCATACAGTGAAAAGGACAGTCACCAAATTTTAATCCAGAGTTCTCTGCTCAGCCCTGTCCACCTTTTCTAGACAGACTATGAATTATAAGTCCTGACAAAAGTATTTCCCATTTTCTGTTCATTTTGAATTCACATCTTCTAATTTAAACAGCACTATTAGACTAACGCAATTCAGGAATTCTTCTTCAACCATTAGCAGCGCTAATCTTAACCTAGTCAGTTAACATGGCTGAAAGCAAAGTTCAGATGTTCTAACGTTTCCAAGAGCTTTTGAGAACAAAGTGCACCACGCGAACACGCAACAGAGCGTCAGTTGTTTGACTTCGCCCTGGTCATCTGTGTCCCCTCTTCCTTCTGTTGCACAAACCCAGCGCTGCAGAAGGGCACAAGCAGCAGCCCTGGTTTAAAAAAGGTGGTGGGAGGGAGGGAATCAAGACATGGGCCAGGCTTGGACTTCCCACTTTACTTCTTTGTGCAGCTCATTGCAGGCACGCAGCGTCTCTTCCACTGGGGTCCCGTGGTCAGGAGCGTGGAGGTAGAAGAGCTCCACACTCGTCCTCTTCAGCCTCTCCAGGGACGTGTCCAGCTGCGATCGCACACTCTCAGGCTTCAGCGTCTTCCCATCCCAGGGGTTGGCCTTGGTGGCGACTTCCACTGGCAGAGAAAGAAAGAATGAGCAGGGACGTTTCTACTTTCAGGAAGGCAATGGGGATAAGGGGCATAACGCAAGCGTTGCTTGAGGTATTTCAGGGAAGGCCCCTCTCCTCAGGAACCATGTCAGCCTAGCAGGGGAGGCTCTTCGTAGGGACTGCAGGTCTGCCCTAGAAAGGGTGGCCATTCTCCTCAAGGCCTGGGGGTCAGCACTAGCAGGGGAGTCCCTTCCCCTCAGGGAGGGTATCAGCCGGGCAGGGCAAACCCTTCTCCTCAGGGAACAGGCCCGGGGGAAAGCTGCTCTCCTCAGGGGTGGTATCAACCGAGCAGGGAAAACCCTCCTCTTCAGGGAAGAGGCCCAGGGGAAGTCCCTTCTCCCCAGGGACGCTGTCAGCCTGGCAGAGCAGACCCTTCTC
>NW_009622946.1:0-11073 GCF_000690535.1 Cariama cristata
CCATCATCGGGACACTCAGTATCAGTTTTTGTATACTTTTCTTTATTTCCATTACTAGTAGAATTAGTATTAATACATTATACTATTTTCCATTGTTATTGTACTATTAAAGTAGTTTTAATTTCCAACCCATAAGTGTCTCTCCCTTTTCTCCGTCCTTTCCCCTCCTGGGGGAGGGAGGGGTTAACACAGAGCGTCTGCCGCCCGATTTAAGTGCCGGCCCAGGCTTAAACGGTGATACTTTCCTTGGGAATTGAGACACTGCCAAAGAGCTTTTGAAACCAAAGTGGTCTAAGACTGTAATATTTCTAGGGCAGTTTAACTTAAATTTGACCCAGTACTCATTACAATAGCAACCAGAATAATCACGACAATAAGTAACCTTCAGAGTATCATCACGAGGACAGAGGTCCAAAGAAATAATAATTTACCCCCTTTTGCAGAATGAACGATCCAGGGTTTGGTGTAAGAAGAATATCTGACATCTGTGAACTCTAATGACAATTTTGAACTTATTTCAGGGACACTTTGTGCCAAGTGTTGTCTACAGAAAAAAAAGCTCACACTAATGGTATTTGTTGCTAGTACTGTGCAGAAAAAAGGAACAAACAAAACAAAATAAAAAGTTCCACTGTTATCCAAGCCAGGAAAGTAGAAGCAGATATTTGATTACTTAAGACATACTGAAGCTGGAATACATCCTTGCAATATCATCTCCATAGGAACAGATACAAAACAATGATAGAAAAATGATTTAAAAAGTGGACACAAAATTAGTTAAGAACAACAATATAAGGGAAATATGAGGTGCTAGGTGTCATGGACAATGGAGTATAGTGTCCCTATCTGAAAACTTTGAACTTTAGGATTGAAAAGATTTTCTCTTAAATGAGAAAAAAAAAAAACAAAACAAAACAAAACACAAACTGGCACCTAATATTTTTCAGCTTTTATATTTCATCACAAAATGGCATTTTTAGGTCATCCAATGGAGCTTCTAGGAAGTATACAAGTAAGCAGTTCGACAAGAATCAAAGAATATATTGAAAGGCAAATCCTTCCAAGAATATTCAGCAGTAATATTGGTTATTGCTTTGCGACAAATCTAAATGCAGCTACTCAGCTATCCTCCTCAGTACACCATGGCACTGAAGTAATTACATCAGTAAATGAGCTTTTGAAGCAAAAGCGAAAGGTTTACTGAAGATAACAACAAAGAAAGTGGAAACTTCAATAGTGACTTTTGCATCCTCTTCTAAATAATTTGAAACAAATCCTGGCTCTTTTTTTTTTTTTCTTTTTCTCACCCGAAAAAGTTTTTGAAAGTAATTAAGGTACTATAGTAGCATTTTGAATCACCCATCTGGATGGATTTTGTTGTGTGGGTTTTCTTAGAATTATTCATTTAACTCTCTGCCACAGCAGTACTGTGCATATGCCTTGCTGACAAAAAATTTCCATTACCATTTTTAGACAACTGCCACAAATGACACCAAAGTCTCATTTCTGTGTGATAAAACTGTGTTTGTATGTCTACCATTAAACACAGAGAGATAGATTAGAGTTCTTGTTCTTTCATGTGGATTAATTTCCATTTATTAGCTTAGGATATCATCTGATCTTCACCCAGTCATTCAGCAAGGTGAATTTCCTGCATCTCTGCATGGCAACTTTAGACTTAACTATCCTGTAATAATTTAATATCCTCTGCAAAATTTGTTGCCCCACTACTTACCTTTTCTCCTTTATCATTTATGAATATGCTGAGCATGACAGATCCTACTACATATCCTTTGAGACCCCCAAGAAACTGCTAAAATGTTCATTTACTAGTATATGTGGCTGCAACAGGACAGAGATAAAAATTCTTTTGGTTAACAGAGGGGAAACTTCTTCAGCAGTTTTTGCAAAAGCCCTTGTCAACGTTTTTTCTTACGTCCAAGTATATTGGATTGATAGGTTCATCTTACCAGTAAACTGCCATCTTCACAGAACCCTTCTAGTTTCACAAGACATTCCTGTGACTTATCCCAAATCTATAATTTCATCCATATTTATTAACTCCATTCCTCATAACAGTTCCTTGCCAGTCTGGCTGGTGTTGAAGTCAAAAGTAACTGGTTTGTGTTTCCCAAGAAGACCTGAGTCACCCTTTGAGACACTGGTACCATATTAACCATTTTTTATTTCCCCGATTCTGGGGCTGGGTCAAGCAGCAGGTAGGCTAGTTGATTAGTACTTGGGAAAGTCCACAAATCTGAATTTTTTTAAAAAATAGCAGCTCTCAGAGGCTTGCATTCAGTTTATTGATTTCTGAAATGCCTGTTGTTGATAATTCTGACTGACAATTCCCCACCGTCCTCTTCTCTGTTCTTCCACATCAGTGACAAATTCCCCACCTTCCTTTGCAATAAGTGAGGATCAAATTTTTTCAACTTCATTGTCTATTCATCCTACTGACTCTGGCAAGCTCTCTTGTTCTGATATGTTTGAAGAAGTTTTGATTATTAGCATTTATGTCTTTACCAAGTTGATTTATGTCTTTACCAAGTTGCTCCTATCCTTTTTTTTTTTTTTGGCTGCCCTGCTGCCCATTGGTATTTAATTTGCTAAAATCCATTATTTTCTTCTCAAGTAGATACCACTTCCACCTTTAAGGGGGGGGTGAGGTCCACTTATAATACCCTTCTTTACTCTTCCATTCAGCTATACTAACTTTGACTTGTAGCAATGGTCCTCTCAGGCCCAAGTTTGTAGTATAATGTGTTTTAATAGCATTTTACCTCTTTACCTGCTCCTTTTAAATATCTCTTTAAAAAGTTTCATCATTTTAAGGTAGTTTTCCTTTCTAATGCTTCATTCTACTGTGAGGGATATCCTTTGTTTTCCTTCTCAGTACCGCTGTTAAATCTGTATACCCTATGACCACTGTCATTGAGTGGCTCTTCTATACGTACCTCCTGAGTCCCCAGTTCTGAGACCTGCTCAGAGGTAACAGTTACTTGTCCTCTTGGATTTGCTGACTCTTCGCCCAAAAGGCATTAATGGGGTGATTGCATCTTGAAATTAAATTTACGCAGTGTATATGAGGTATCTGATGTCTCCCATTGCTGTTCTCTCTTTTCTGCCCTGATTTGCCTCCTTCCAAAACTATTTTTAGCACAGCTCCCAGACCTCACTCCCACTGACAAGCCTGAGTGAGGAAGACAAACTGTGCTTAGAAATGTTCTTCTTGCCGAGTTCTCTACAAATTATCTCCACAAAGGGAGACAAGCTGGAAAGACTGCAGAGTGGAAGGCAGATGATACAAGTATGCAGAGCCTTTACTTCTTTCCTGCCTTCCAGAACATACCTTCTCTCTCTGCCCGCACTTCCAACTGCACATCACTTCTGCTGCACTTACCTGATACTCAAGAACAGCCACAAAAACTCTCACAGGGAAAAGCTACCCAGTTCCCATAATTTAAACCAATTCAGGACTGAAGAGGTTTATCAATTTAAGAACATATAATTAACTGGCAACCAGCATACTATAAACTCAATACGAATACTTGCCACTCCCTATAACCCGCTGATCCCCATGCGGGTGAGAAAGCCCATCACAAGGCTGCATACATATGTGTCAGGTGCAGGTTCCTACTTGTTGCACCCCATAAACCGCTAGCCAGTTGAATGCTACTCATGGCATCTGATGGGGTGGCTGCTCCATCCCACTGAGCAAAGGTTGAGATGACAGCAGGGCAGCTTCTGGTGGTTTTTGACTCCTGCTGTTTCCACTCAAATATCTCTGTTGCTATGAAAAATTTTGTTGGCAACTTCTCAGCTGAATCCCAGCCATATTCTTCACACAGATTAGGCATAGACATCTCATCCTTCATTCTTATGGCTAGTTCAGTTTCGTGTATTCTCCAAGTTCTTGTGTGACAAAAATCTAGTGGTTTTGTGGTGTTTTTTTTTCTTTTAAGTAAAAGACAGTATTCATAAAAAATCTATGAACCAACATGAAGAAGACATAAAAAGAGGATTTTTAAGATTCTCTTTCACTTATTTGATCCATAACATAGAAATTCAAGACAACAAGTGGCTGGAAAAATAATAAGGATTTTGTGACATGAAAAAGATGGAGTCAGTTATTATTGTAAAACTTGTGGTTGCCCACTGGGGGAAGTAAGGGATTACTAGAACAAAATGGTCAGTAGGCTGAAAATGAACTTAGAGTACATTAGTTGATCCAAACTATATCTGGCACAGGATAGCTTGCTCCAAAGCTGCCTCACATTTCTGTGTGCACTGAAATAGAGAAAACCCTCTGAACTTTATTTTAGAGACTCCTAACTTCCTTAAGAGACCAGGAAAAGAACTGAAAAGACTGAAAAGAATTGGCAGCAGGAAGAGGAAAGCAGCAGCAGTTAACATTGAAAGGAAAAGAAAGTTTTAAGCAAAGCCAAGACAGTCAAGTGTCAGAGCTTGTAAAACTAATTGTATTAGCAAATAAGGTATATTGTGGAAACAGGAAATAAACATTTTTTTTTTGTAATCAAGTTTTCTCTCCACCACTATAAAATAATCATCTTGATGAAATGCAAGTGGGACATCTATCTTCTTTCTTTACAAGATGTCGTGTGAACTTCTCTCTTCTGCCAATTAGTATTAATCTTCTTCACTTCATGTTTCCATTCTCACAAAGAAGTAATAGAAGCTGACACATAATTTGCTGAAATAATTTTTTCATTAGACTGCACCAGACCTTGTCAATACCTTAAGATAGTAGGCCATTCATTGTTTGCTATGATATCTAGCAGTGCTGTCACATGGCTACAGGTCTTCCTTTAATATCTTTATAAAAATAAGCTAGTCTGCAAAATAAATATGCTTCAGAGAAGATTTTGGAGTTCAAGTTGCTAGTAAAGTTCAGTGGCATGTGGCTACAGGCAAACACTAGATGATAAATTGCTTTGATACAACTGTGATATTTGGTCTGGTTTTGAATTGTTGCTGTTTTTGAGACAGAAGCAAGATGTATCTGCTTTCAGAGACAAGCTAAGCCACATTTATATTGAAGCCAATTAAAAAGAGTAGGCAAGCTAGCATAACAACATTCTGTTTCTGACCTGTGCTTCCTCAGAAAATGTTTTCCTTTTTGTTGTTTTCCAAGGACTGTAATTCCAAAATATTTTAAAAATGATCTCATCAAAACATTGGTTTGATCTTCCAAGCTAAAGATCAGTGCTGGGCTTATACACAAATGCAAATATCCTTGCCATTATGTAATTTCTTCCCTTTTGTTTTCAGGGATTTCGTTTATAACTTGTTCTTCCTTGTATACTTGTCTGCTTGTAATTCTGTCTTGTTTTACAGTCAGTTTGTAAGCTCCTTAGGGACAGAAATCATTCTTTGTTCTGAATCTGGCCAGTGTCTCACTCAAAGGGGTCAAGGTCAAGGACTGGAAACACTAGTTGCATGGTGCAAAGCCACCAGACCTTTAAGTACTCTCATCTTACAGGTTTTCTAAAGCACCTCAGGGTCAAGGGGAACAAGTTTGGTTGGGGTAACTCAGGTAGAACTGATCCTGCTTTGCTCTACGGGGAGGTACCTACTTCTGAGATAGACGATGAAACTTCCATTGCAGTCAGTTGCAGACTGTGGATAGAGTTAGGATTCGATTCAACTGACCAAATGGTGGTATCCGTTTTCAAATTATGTGAATCGCTTCCTAGCTCCTACTGGCTTTTTTACCTAGATCTACAGTGACTACAGAGGAAGTCTAAACAGGCTTATGTTATGTAGTCATAGTTCTATGGAGACATCTGTGAGCGTAGGTCCTCACACTCAGCTGAGTAAATGTCATACTTTATGTCTTTGTTAGTATCTGCCTGCAAATGCAGGCAGTTCACATTCTTTAATTTTGAACCGGCCAGAATAATGAGAGTTCGGTTAGTCTGCTCCACTGTCCCAAATTAATGAGGACAAGAAGGACATGGACCTTTTGGAGTGAGTCCAGACGAGGGCCACAAAGATGATCAGAGGGCTGGAGCACCTCTCCTGCGAAGACAGGCTGAGAGAGCTGGGGTTGTTCAGAATGGAAAAGAGGAGGCACGGGGGTGACCTTAAAGCAGCCTTCCAGTACCTACAAGAAAGCTGGGGAGGGACTTTCAACAAGGGCATGGAGTGATAGGACAAGGGGCAATGGTTTTAAACTGGAAGAAGGAAAATTTCGATTAGATGTAAGGAAGAAATTCTTCACTGTGAGGGTGGTGAGGCACTGGAACAGGTTGCCCAGAGAAGTTGTGGATGCCCCACCACTGGAAGTGTTCAAGGCCAGGCTGGATGGATCTCTGAGCAACCTGGTCTGGTGGAAGCTGTCCCCGCCCATGGGACAGGGACACTGCCCATGGCAGGGAGGTTGGAACTACATGATCTTTAAGGTCTCTTCCAACCAAACTATTCTATGATGACTAACACCATGACATGCTAGGTCTGACTTAATCCCAGTGGAAAGCTGGAAAGAAAGGCCAGCTGCATTTTTGGCACAAATATAGTAAAGAAGGTCCTCTGAACACACAGGTGCATAGAAAGGTACAGAATATGGGATGGAAATAAATTATATTTTTTAAAGCTTGACCCAGGGACTCATTGATCTCAACCGAGACCCTTTCCACTGACTGCAGTTGGTGGTAGATTAGGGCCTCGAACATGGTGCATCAAAAGTTCCCAACCGTGCAGCTATACATGACAAAGGCAAGACCAGAAAAAATCAGTGAATAAAAGGAACTGATCATACAAATTTACAATATTCTGAAATTAAATAACAACAGTAATAATCCTGCAGTAGCTCCATGGTTTCCTTGATAGGAATCTGAAACACAACTGAAGTTATGCCACACAAATTTGTGCCCAGAAGGTAGACCTACATCATCTGTTCCTGACATGATGCAGAATCTGTGTGTTTTTATAATGCTAGTTAACACAAATGCATAAGTAAATAAATTAAAAAAAAAAAAAAAAATCAACAGTCAGGCAGTCTTGAACATGAATGCATATAGCTGTAGTTATGAAGTGTGCTGGTCAAGATTCCCCCAAATGATCAAAACCAACATAAAAACAGCCTCAGTAATTAGTTTGGCACTGAGACAAAAATGGATATCTATAAGTTTCTAAGCAAATGGGGAAGCTTATAATCCATACTGAATGTAATCAAAGGACAATTACAGACCATACCAAGCCACTAATAAACTCACAAAAGCATGAGAAAATTTGAAAACAGAAAATCATTAGGGGAGTTTTCTGAGTAGGAAACGCCAGGTACACAGAAAAAAACCTCTAAACATACACTTCCACAGGAATCCGTGAAAACTGAAAAATATAGCTCTGAGGGTTAGTAACACTAACGAAAGTCAGTGTTTTCCACTCTATTTTGTATTTTCTTCTCAATGACAGAAGTCCATCCTTTTTTTCTAGTATTACACATGTGTTCACTAAGCTATTGCCATGATTGATAAGTAGGCATCTCAATCATTTCTATTCAGAATTATTGTTTTTCCCTCTGAAGTTAAACTATTACTTTAAAAAGTCAGTGCTAACAAAGATGTTAAATTAACTGCTATTAAATGAATTCAAGCAGCATGAAGCTCGAGAGCAGCCTTCCAGATCAGTTATTTCCTCTTTATGGTATTCAACTGTATTTGCATCATCATAGCACCAGTATCCACAGCACTGCCAAAAGTCACAGGGTTTAGCTTCAGTTTATCATGACTGCAATTTTTCCTTTGGCTCCTGAAATAGTTTATTGGAAGGTTTCAACAGGCAACCACAGAACCCCAATGGTCCTAAACGGCTATGGTATTAAGCCATTTAATGCTGGCAAACAAGCAAAATACCGAAGGTCGGTGTCTCCATAAAAAAAAAATAAATTAAAAGGACATCCTCACATCTTCAAATACAGCAGCAGCCACTATTTGAATAGCAAAGCTTCAGACTTTGTGTTGGATCTTAAAAAAAAATCAAAATAAAAATTTATGGATTAATGTAATGCAAACAACACACCCACTTACTAGCAGCTTTCCTTCAGCTGCAAGAAATCAGACCCTTTATGGGAAGTATCTGAATTTTGAGGTAGACCAACAATGAGAAACTAAAGCAACATTTCTGATTCTGTTGAATATACTAAGACTAAGTTTGCAGCAAGCTAGCTTTCAATCAGAGATGGTCAGATGAAAGGCATCATTAAAGAATGAAAAGAAAGGGAAAATTAGTATAATATTATTTAAATCTGCATATGATTGTAAGCCGTAAATTTTAAATGTTCCTTTCATTTCAAAGGGAATGTGAACAAATCATTCAACAAATCATTCAACAAATCATTCAAAAATATATACAAAACCCAAAGATTGTCAGAATCTTTTGATGAACCAGATTTGATACAAAACGATAAAATTATCAGAAGAAAAGCTCTTAATGGAAATAGACTCAAAGAAGTGTCTCTGGATGCAATTTCTAGGAAAATTGGCTGAGAAAGGAAGAAGAGAGAAGAGCAACCTGATAGGAGAAGCTGCCAGCAAGAAACTAATCCTGGTTGTTTAAAAAGAAATTGCTTATTAACACTACTAAAAAGACTTTAAAACCTTTACTGCATTAGTTTATCTTATGTTGTCTATGTATTGCATAATATTTGTAATTACATGTTTCTGTTGAACTTCTTAATCTATACTGAAACTGTTAAAACAAGCCAAGTGAAATAAAATGTTGACATTGGGCCTTTGTACTCTCTTCATGCCACAGTATGTACAAAAGGGTAAGGACTCAGCTCATTCATGAAACAAAGGCAGGCATGAGCAATTTAAATGTTAAATTAACACATAAAAATCATTGTAAAGTAGTTGCGTATAGTCATGGGAGGATGCCTGCAAAAAGAAACTTCAGTACAGTCAATCAGTTAAAAGGGTAAGCAGAAATCTCACCACATGACTAAATGAAAGATCAAAGAATTGTTGCATCAGGACATCTGTTTCTTTGGTTATAAATTAAGAAATATAATGTATTACTCTGGGGAAAAAAAAAAAAAATCAAGATTTGAGTAATCCTGGGTTTCACTATTAGTCTCATTTTCCCCGTGTATGGAATAAAAATAATTAGCCAAACAGGACACTAGACTACTCCAAATGAAACTGAGATGTCTACATGGGAGTTAAAGGTTTAAAGCTCCCATTATAGCTGATGATTTCAACCTCAAGTAAATATATAGGGAGGTGCCTACTGTGAGCAGCAGGATCCCACCTGCAAGTTATTTAGGAACCTGTTCCTTCTTTCCTTTCCGATTGAAATACCACCAGTGTCCAGATTAAAGCCACATTTAAATAAGTTTTTGTCATTCATGCCCAGTAGTTTTATTCTCCAGTGACAGACAACACTTTGAGATAGTCTGATTTACAAAGAAATAGCTACCTAAATGGTCATGCTCAAAGTGAGATGTGCAGATGTTCACAAACCTTCCTGGCTTAAAGGAAAGTAGGATTAAAAGAGCAGCGTCTGTAGCCTTGTTAGGCACTGTTTGCTGGTCTCAAGAACAAAGCTACAAGCAATAGATTTGATGCTGACACTGGCACCTGCTCAGTGCTTTCAGCAGCTTTCTGTGTCTCAGCAGGGAGGCTGCACCTGCAAATTATCAGTCAGCTGCTGATCACAGATTTAAGAGCAGCAGTAGCCTACAGTCATTGTCTGGCAATGCTTTTGAGCTACCTTAATAATCAAGATTTGTAATAAATTCAGAACAAGTCTCCAGTTAGTCACTCAGTTCCTGGTATTTGGAAAGTTACTGCTTTTCTAGCCCTCCTGCTGGGTCTCAGTCACTAGCCAAAACCAGTGCCATGGTCGATTATGGAGAATCTGTTTCTCCAGCACTGTAACCGATGTTTGCCAGAGCAGTGTTTTTCAATAAGCTGTGTAAGCACGTTCTTGAAATTCACCACATTAATCATGTTGCATTTTGTTCCTAGGGCAGCACACTACAGGGGTGGTTATGGAATCAATTTTGACAAAGGGGAGAAAGTTCAGGCTCAGAAACTCCAAAACATTAGCATTTCTCAAGAACATTAGGTTAGGCAACTTTTTCCTTACATTCCAAATATGAAAGAAAAACATAGATGTTTCATGAAAAAAACCTCAAAGTAAACTTCATTTGATTCACATATTACATTCACGAGTTCTGGATTAGCTGAATTGGAAGCTTGCAGCCTTTATGTTAATCCTTTTGCCAGGGTCCAGACCATTCTGTTCTTGTAGCAGACAGAACATATAAAATAAAAGAGACTACAACACCTTGTCTGGGATGGGAACAGGTCCAAGCTCTCAACTGTCTACAGCTATTACGTACATTTCTGTAATTTACCTAAGATTCACAATATTGCCAGTTCCACACAACTCTGTTGGCACTGCAAGTTGTGATGACTTACCGCACTTAAAAGAAAAATGAAATTTCTAGAGTAGCACAACTAATAATACTTACAAAAAAGATTTCATAAGGCTTTTTTTAAAAAAAATTAAAATGCTATTTTTTAAACCCAGATTCTGCAAAGGACTCTCTGTAATATAGAATTAATTCATTCACTTAAAATGCCTGAGATCTACCAAACTATGAATTAATAATGATAGCTAGTCTTTTATGTTAAATCAACCTCACCACTTTCCCTGCTCCAGGAAAGTTCATGACATTTTGTTTCTGCTTCAAATGAATTCTCTGGACTTTAAGCACACAAGTTCAGCAGTGGATATTTTTGAACCCTGCATTGCCTTTCTCAGCGAAGCAATAGTGAAGTCTGTGACATTCATTTGTTTGTGCTTGGGTACGAGGATCTCTGGGCTGTTACTGTGTCCTTAGCAGGAACATTTCCAGTAGCTCCAATGAGCACAGGATTAAGAAATTAAGAGTAAAATAATACGGGGAAAAAAAGCATGTGACTTTGGGTAAAAGAAAAATAAACTGTATGTTGTTATAGGCTGCAAAACAGAGGAAGGAGACAATCAAGGAAGAATGAGGATAGTCCATCATTCAGGGCTGAATTTCAAAGACTGATCTAT
>NW_009622946.1:11113-55136 GCF_000690535.1 Cariama cristata
ACAGAAGAAAAGAGACTTCAGGGTCTTTCCCCTTTGAGAAATCAAGGGCAAAGGGTCAGACCCACAAAACAAGTTGAAGACAGCAAATCCCAGACTGTAACCCTAATCCTCTTTTCCCTTCACCCAAAATGACTGCCAGACTCTGTTTAAGATAGGACTTGTGGTCAGACTACTCACTTTTTCTTCCCTTGCTGTTCATGTAACATAAAGCATAGGCATAGTCCCGGGAACAGAGGCTTGAAGGATCCCACAAGTCTTGCTCATTCACAGCTTTCTGCCACAAAGAGTACACGTTTCAGCAAAAGGAGGGGTGGAAGCTGCCCCTAACCAGGACTGCCTACAGACTTTTTCCTTAACGAATTATCTAGAGGTAAGATTTGTGGCTTGAGCACCTGAGACAGAAAAGGGCTGAGCTCAACCAAATACCCCAGCCTCCTTCACTAACACAACACACCTGCTAATAACCCCCTACAACCACGTTTCCTTCACCACCACCCTAGAAACAACCTGAGATTCTCCCCAAACTGCTGCACCCCGATGACTGACTGGAGGCTTCCCCTGGTGCCTTCACACCCTATCAAGAAACCATCTTGTGATCCCACCAGCACAGCCACTAGTGCCTGTGAAAACAGGAGCTTCCTTAAAACACAGCACTGCAATCAAGCAAAATAATTTGGGCTTTTTTTATAGCATATTCTAAAAGAACTGGAAGGACATACTCTGTGCTTATCTGCTTTCCAAATACCTACTGCCTGTTCCTCATTAGTGTGCATTAACACAAGCTGCGGAGACAACCTGGCATTACAAAGGGCACTGAGAGATTATGAGCTGCTATGGTTTGCAAAATGTAAATTTACTTTTGAGTGCAAGCAGGGGACATCAGATATCTCTGTTCCCCCTGCAGGGGTTTTTGGAAATTATGCAATATCAGATCATACAGTGGAAAATGCTTTTGGGCCTGGAGCATGAGGTAAGGAGTCAACTGAGTAACCAAGAACACAAATGCAATATACTTCTGAGTGACTGGATGGAGCCTGATTCAGTAAGAGATGGGAATTTTTTTAATCCTGTTGGATGTTTTGTTGATAGCACTGTCATACTTACACATGTGAAGTGGTAAGCATTTGATTTATTCTGAGTTTCACCAGTGAAAGAGGATCTATTCACTGCTGAGCTCTGGCAGATTTAGCTGGGGTTTCAGCAAGGGGTAATGGCAATGTAGCTTCATGTACCTGAAAAAGCCTCAGACGGATTCCAGAGAAAAGAGAGCTCATGTTTTTACTTCCAGTGTTGTTTTCTGAGCAGGTAGGCAGAAATGCTCAAAAGAGCACTGCCTGCGGGACACGGGTTGTTTTGCCTGCCCTGAGCCCAGGGGCTCTGCTGAGTATTACCTGTACCCAATAGTTTGTGGCAGGGCCAAGCAAGTGAAATCTTGAATTGGTTATGTGAAGAGCTTTCTCCCTTGCTGCAAGTAGATTGTTGCAAGAGGTCCTGCTTTTAGCTTCCTACACATACAGATGAAGGATAAGTCTACCCAGTGAAATGAAGGTATGATTCCACCCTATTTGACTACCTTTATTCTCAGTGCTCAGACAGAAATAATATTTGAGTCTTAGCATGAAACAATTTCACTGTGATAGAAGTTAATATCTTTTTCTTTGCATTTGATGCAATCATCATGTACAAATATGCAGTCGTAGCTTAGCCATGGAAGCACGTGAGAGCCCTGTGAAGCAGTGGCAATGAAAGCTGCGGAGTGAGGGTGGCATGGCACAACTGAAGGGCTGTGCTTAAAGCATAGACAACCCTCATCGCAGGGGATTTGCTCCTTGATGCTCTGCCCATAAGGAATCCCACCATATCCTAATCACCACGCAATGTGGAGAAGACTCCAGCTGTTCTGCAGGATAGATGTCCATGTCGTTGTACATTAGGTTAGGACCGCCTTGGGCTTTGGTTGCACTGACAGCTACTCTGCACTGGTGGACACAAATACCCACTTCACATCTAATTCTCATTATATCCAAAGTCTGTGTTTCACTTTTTCATTCAGTGAGAGGAAAAGCAATATGATTTGGCTGTTTTTCTGAACTCAGGTAGCATAAATCACTGGCTGATGCACATGGTGACAAATGAGCATCTTCCCCTGTCAGGAGAAAAGTCTGTGGGGAATGACAAGTAAAGCTGAGCCTGTTGTGTACCAGGGAGCTTCTGAAAGTCCTTCCTCTCTACTTTCCTATGAGGCTGTGCTGCTTTTGAGGACACATTGCTAAGGGAGTGTGTGAATGGTGACAAAGTACAAGTTGCTTTAAAATGCTAAATAATTCACATATCAGTATATGGACAGAAAACTCCAAATTATCTCACACTCAGATGAAAGATGAACACCCCTATTATGAGAAAGTAATTGATATAAGGTTCACTTATATGGTGGACTCCATGTATGAATCCAGCCTGACGTAGTTCCAGTTGCAAGCAATGGCATTACTACAAGAGAAGACATCCTTGTAATCTGAATATGTACATAATCTACAGATATACATCTATATCACACTGCTATTTTGTGCAGAAACTCAGATTTACACAACAGCATTTAATAAATATCAGCTCTCAGCATTAGCTGGATTGTCATACACTTTGGAAGAATTTCAAGTCTTCATTTAGTTTTACAGTTGCTAGGATGCACAGAGGCACCATAGAGTCACTGCTCTCATGCTGGAATTCATTTAATCCCCCTGAGGTAAGACAGATGTCACAGGCAGCAGCGAGGTCCTCCTCCTCTGAAATACCTCCACTGTATGCTTGGTGTCAGGAAACAGTGCCGACCTGTGCTGAGGCATTTTGACTTTGGTGTAATGTTGCAATGATATTTCCAGCACCCCTATTTAAAAGTGTGGGCTTAGCTCAGCTCCTGAGCTTGTTCCAAGCTGGAGAACGCATTTTTCCTCCACCAGAACCTGCTGTGGCCCCCACTATCGTTTACTAACTTCACATATCTGATTTCAAGGTCTTTGCCTCATTAGAAATTTTTCAGAGCTTCAAGTGGAAACCTTTCTGAGAACTGGCACAGTTTGGATATATCAGCGAGTAAATCTTCCAAACCCAGACTGAGGGATTTGCCTGAAACTATCCAGATTCATAGATGTGTGTTATGAGTCCCTCACCCTAATGCTGTCTAGTGGATCAGATCTATACAGGACCAAAGGGAAACTATGGCCCATGAAGGAGATAAGAAAATATAAAGGTAGAAATTATATCCCTACAAATCATTCCATTAATAAGGTGGAAAGATTTGGTCAGATCTCCACAAATACCTGGAAAACTGCACAGGAACATAAGAATAGATGGGAATTCTTCCATCGTCAAGCCCAGTTTCCCAGGCACATGACAGAATCCTTTACACCTTCTGACTTTATGCCTACTCTTACTGATTTTTCTCCTTCTGGCCCCTCAGCTGCTGAGTCTGATTTTGCCTGTTTCTCATACCATGATCTCCCTCTTACCACACAAAGGGAATTCACAGCATGGAAGGGTGTTTGGAAGGAGATAATGGGACTTCTGCTTGTGCTATTGTGGGGGGCTTTCCCTGTAAACAGGTGTAGATTTGCTGCCTAGTAAGGACTACTGCTGCAAAGTCCACAGACAATAATGCCACCATAGTTGACATATCCATTTTCCAGATATATCCATCTTCCAGATGGCTAGAAGTTCCTGTGGAAAATGATCTCTGTAGGTGCATTTATGGTTACAGTCCACCCTTATGCAACATTATACACTGTTGGCATCACTAGTATCAACAATGGTAATGTCTTGCTATTTCACCGCCAAGTCTCAATTTGCAAAACATTGTGCCTGCAAATTACCCTTGATTTGTTTGCACCATTTACAACAAACAAATCTCCCAAAACACACACGTCAACGTGCCCATCTTATTTATCACTGCAGTTTATTTTAATTCATCATTTTGGAAACACTAGATTTGCTTTTATTGCTGTCTTAGCACAGAGTAATGTCCCACTATCAAACTATTCATATCAGAAAAGAAATTACCAAAGGTTAAATTTCAAAAACTAAAGTTGGATAACTATACGCTTTGACTAGCAACCATAAAAGGTTGCTCATAAAATAGAATGGCCTTGAACTGCAGTTTCACATTTCCTGGTATCACAGATGTCCTGTTACTATGCCTCAGTCAGCAGATATGTCAATGGCAAGGCAGCTACCAGGTTTTATAAACTTGCTTCTAAATCTGGGTTGCCAACGAGTCTGACCATGATGTGGAAGCCAATATAAGACACAAAGTCCCACAATTAGATCAACCAACAAACTGCAATTACTGGTAAGAGGTAGGAACTTGTTGGATACAAGCTAATATTTCTGTATTAGTCAAACACTAATAGCTTCCTCAGTATATCAGATACTTTAACATTAAGGAAAGGCAAGAAATAGCTATAGTTAGCCCAGGTGGAATGACAGAAATTAGCTTTCAGACTTATATCTTTAAATTAGCAATTACAGACGAGCAATGATTAAGTTTGAGGATCACTGATACACATTGCAGTCTAGAACTCAGGAGTGAGGTATCATTGACCCGACTGAAATGCAAATTTGATCATCTTTGGCAGTTTTAGCAAGGGGGCAAATGACTGCAAAAGATGTGACTGGAACCCCTACTTCTTGCCTGCCCTGACTTTTGCCATGAGGCTTATGTTTACTACTGTTTAGCTGAAGTCTAAAATCTCTACAAAATACCTGTTTTGCTTATTTCTACTGCCTGTTTCTATATGTATTTGGCTGCTCTGTGTTCATTAACCACTAGTAGGGATCACTCCAAAGAAGAGACTTTTTGCAGCACTTACATGAAACAGGGATCAATAGGATGAGGTTTAAGTTCTACCGGATGAGCAATATTAAAGGACCACCACTGTGTGGTTGCTAACAGTTCCAGCAGGATAACACTACAGAAACATGGCTGAAGTAGTAACTCCATACTCATATTTCCATCTCTGTATTGGTGTAGTTCAAGAGTCACTGTGGTTTTGCCTAGTGTTGATGGCTGCACTGTATTCCACTGCCGTAGGCTGAAGTAGCCTCCAGGTACAGTACCAGTTCCAGAGGACAGGACGCTCTGTTTGCTCAGAGCTAAAATTCACTAGTAAAGGGGCATAAAAATACTGCCTGGCTGTTATCCATGTTATGTCTTTCCTGTAATTAAATAGAGAACTCAAGTTTCCAGTTTGGTCAATCCAATCTTGCCATAAGCAATGCATTTACTTTAACTTTTTTTTTCCCAAAGTGAAAGATTAAAATAAACACATAAGACCCATTCCCTCTGAGCTATGCATTTAGCTCCTTTAATAGGTTCAGAAGCCACATTCCTTTCCTCCCTCTCTCCCTCCTCCCTCCAAATCCAATCTGGCTGCTAGAGATTGATTTTAGTCTGTTATTTCCTAATGCTCTGGATAGTCAAAACTGAAGTGCTATTTCTACTTGGCTTGATCCTTCTCTTCTTGAATTAATGAAGTCTTTTCAAGAGGAAAACAGCATGACTATTTAATAAAAAATACATCTAAATTGAAGGACAGAGCCAGGAAGTGTGACAACAAACCCTCTGATACTCCAGGACTCAATACATCAATTGAAATTATTTAACCACAAGAATTTGTTCTGGGATCTTGCAGAGAATGTGGATACAGAGTCTCGAAGATAATTTCACTCATTTCCCATAGGGAAACAGATCTCAACTTAATAAGATTGCTCCTAACAAAAAGAGAATAACAAATGCTGGTTTTACTAACAGATTGAGGAAATATAGGAAAATTGCCTGCAAGTTATTCTTGACACAGATACAAAAATAATAGGCAAGTGAACATTTCCTTTGCTTATGAATCCAAAACTCACTTTATTGAGATCCTGGTGGTTTTAATAGATAGGTCAAAATAAGTTTAAATGATTCCCTGTGGCTTCATGGTGTATTTTTTTGCAACTGAAATTGGGCAGCAAGTGTCTCCTAAGAATAGCAAGGCAAGGGGGTTGCCTCCCACCCAGGGCCAATTTTGTAGTCCTGATTCATTCTGACAATGGTGTGCATGTCCTCTGGGTGAGGTGGGGCACATCCATCGATAACATCACCAGCATCCACTGCTTTCAACCACTGACATGCAGCCAAATAATTTTTCAAGGATGCTTCAGTGTTCCATTGGATTATGGCAGTAAATCTAGTAGGAACAACTAGGATCAGCTGAACTAGCTTCTGTCTTAAGACATCTAATGTCTTTACTTTTCCAGAGTGGGGAGAAGCAGAATCAATATGTGTTTGTCCCACACTTCCTCCAACCCAAAGACACATCCCCTGCTGGTTCCCCTTGCACCCGCTGCAGCTATCGAGGTTCTTCATCACTCCAATGCCTACAGAAGGGACAAGTCCACAAAAGTCCTTTTCTCTCCTCTGCCAGTGCCAAATCTTCAAGGATAGACTGGGAGGGGGGAGCAGAACCATTTCAGCACCACCGTCTGTTCCTCTGGTGACCCTTCCGGTACCCCAAAACAGGGCACCCAGAGAGAAAAATGAAGGAGGGACATAGAAAAGACAGAAGAACGATTTCTTCCTGATGTGTCTGCAAAATACAGTCACTGTATATATAGTATAGGCCAAAACTGTGTTTTCTACAGCTGAATTATGAAAATTATCCATATACCTGAATGAAAAGGAATATATATGAAAAAGACATTTAAAGTTACATGACAACCACTCTTCTGGAGTCTCCTAGCTTGTTTTTGCATTAGCAATATTTTGCCATTCCTTTCTTCTTTTCTTTTTTTTTTATGTGGACTTATACAGATAGAGTCCAACCCTTCCCTACAAAACCTGTACAAGCAAAATTAATCACATATGAAACTCACGTAATGCATTTGCAATTGTGAGCAGAACTGTACTTGCAATGTTGCATAGTTATTCTCACATGTACACTGATATACCCCATCACTACACTGCATATTATATTTACAGGTTCTGACTGCCAGTAAAAAGATCAGACATGCAAGACTCCAGCTGACAACGTCCAACACTTTTGCGTTCTCAGATAAACTCGAGTATTTTTTTTCTATTAAACATAAAAGTTGCAGAATTAGTTGATCTGTAAAAGATTTTCTTCAATAGGTTGAGAAGCATTTGGAAAGGTGATATGATTTTCCCTTGTGTTGAAATCATTATCTTCACACATTTGCTTTAAACCACGACTAGTAATAGTAATGGACAATTTGATAAGACAGCTTTTATGTTCTTAAAGAACACAATCAAATATTTCGAATTAAGTAAATTTACTTGTTATACTTTCTTTTATCTTCTAGAGAAATGTAGTGGCCCTCAAAATACTGGCAATACATTACCACAGTAATCATATTTTATGAACTCTGATTCCTAAAAACAAGGATTCAGTGCTGTAAGGAGTTGATCTCACTAGAGAGACTTCAATTATGTCTGTCAGAAAGCAATTACGTCTGTCAGAAAACAAACAAAATTCTTTTCCTATGAGAATTTCTGCATTTTGAACTTTATTTTAATTCCATAAAATGTCAGTTTGGAAATATTCTGTTTACTGTGATGATCTTGAAACAGTTCCTTTCACTAACACTGAAATAGTTAAATAGATTATAAATATATTAATAAAATAATATTTACATTAATACCATATAGAAGTGAAAAATGAGAACTCTCACATGAAATTTCATCAAAATGAATATGTGGATATATTTAAATTTCAACAAAATTCCATTTTCTGAAAGAGATTTTTTCCATGCTCGATGACAAAAATAGACCACGTCCTATTAGAGAACCAGGATGGATCCCTGAAAGAGTTAGGCAGTATGCTGGAGCTGGTCCCTGTCTTACATGCTTAATTTCAAAGTGAATACTTAGAACCTATACTCAGTTGCTGCCTAGCCTTGGAAGCATCTCAGCATAGTGAGAACTAAGTTTTCAACACCAGTGTTTCTTATGTGCCTCAAACTGCCCCAGCATGGATGGTAGCTGTGGCATAACTTTCATCTAAACCCTTCTGGACACAGGAATGAGGTGCACTTCCACATATATTGCTTCAGAGCCCTGATGCATTCTGTGACCTCAGAAAATACCGCAAGCTTTGAATAAGGCTCTGTATGCTGCTAATCACTTGCTGCTCTCATCCAATAGTTTAGTGTCTATAGCATTTTCCTATGATTGGAGGGATTATAGTCCCATACTGTCTTCTGCCTGAAGAGAATCAGATCTACGTTTTCTATATGAGTCCCCTTATCGCTAAGCCACAAATCATTTTGGGAAAGGGCCAGACAGGCCCACTCTACCTGTTGAAGAACAGGAGAGGCTGAGAGAATTCAGTTCAAGTCAGGCTTACCTTACAGTGTTAGTAGAGCCTATGATTCTCCTGAAAGGAGGTTGTGGCATTCCCTGAGGAGCAAAGCAACCTGCATTGCAGTCCTTGGCTATTTTATTTTACATCAAGGAGTTACTTGACCGTGGCAGGAAACTGGAAGTGAGAAGGTGCAATGACAGTCATGCTGCTGTGTCACCCTTGTGCTTGTTTCCTCTCTCTCTGGCCGAATGAATATTTGATTAGCTGATACAAAGTCAAAGAGTTTCAGATAGAAAAATGAGGATAGAGTCAGCTGCAGAAAACAGACTTGATTTATACAGTAGCAGTTGTCTCTCCTCAGCTGAAAGAAAAAAAACAACCTATTCATGAGCACTCCTACTCTTTTGCAATATGAAGAGTGAAAGCAAAACCTTGAACCACGTCTATTGGTGCTTTAGGATAACTATTGCCCATTAGAGGAGTCAGTGTATCTGCTGTGTTTGGAAGAACAAAGGGTCAGTGACAGCGGGAAGAGAGCAAATAGCGTTACCTCATGCATGGATGAAAGGTTGGTTCAGGAGGCACGCACAAGAATGTTTGTAAAGCCCAGAGGGGACTGTGATGAGTGTGCTGTGTTATGAATTTAAATCTAACAAAGTGTGATGTCTTTTGAAAATCTAGTTATTTACTTGAGGCATTGCCTAGACGCAAACGATGTACTCTCAGGAAAATGAAAGATAAAGATTTTCAAATACTTCACAGCTGCAGAGTATCTTAGACATTCAACAATTTCAGGCCATGTTTGAAAGGTTCATTCCAAATTTATCAATCAGCTTGATGGCCACTGTATTAAAATGACTAAGTATATTGGACTGAAAAGAAAATTAAAATTTCAGAGGAAATGGAAAAGGAATGAATAGTTCCAGGGTACTGGCCCATATTTAAGCAGAGTAACTCATAGCAGTAGGATGTGATTCTTTTTTTTCTGGGAAATTCAGGCTTCCACTTCACTGGCTTATAATGATGAGCATTTAATAACTTGCAGAATTAACTTCAAAGAGGCACTGAAAACTGAAAATGAGAGTATGGAGGCCCATTCCAAAAAAGGCACATTGAATATAACTTAGAACCATACAATCACAGAATCATTTAGGTTGGAAAGGACCTTTAAGATCATCAAGTCCAACTGTTAACCTAGCACTGCCAAGTCCAGCACTAAACCATGTCCCCTAGTTGGTTCCCTCACCAGCTGTGTCAGGAAGGTCTCTTCCACACACTCCAGGAACCTTCTAGATTGATTCCTCTCTGCTGTATTGTATTTCCAGCAGACATCTGGCACATTGAAGTCCCTCATGAGAACAAGGGCTAGTGATTGTGAGACTTCTTCCACTTGCCTGTAGAATATTTTTTCTGCCTCTTCATCATGGTTGGGTGGTTTGTAACAGACTCCCACCATGATAACTGCCTTGTCGTCCTTCCCCGATCTTACCCATAAACACTCAACCCTACTGCCACCCTCATCAAGCTCAAGGCAGTCAAAACACTCCCTAACATACAGGGTTACCCCATCGACTCTCCTTCCTTGCCTATCCCTTCTGAAGAGTTTATAGCCATCCATTGCAGCACTCCAGTTGTGCAAGTCATCCCACTGTGTTTCCGTGATGGCGACTATGTCATAGTTTTCCTGCTGCACAATGGCTTCCAACTCCTCCTGTTTGTCGCCCATGCTGTGTGCATTGGTGTAGATGCACTTCAGTTGGACTATTGATCCCTTCAACTTTTTCAAGGGAGAAGCCCTAATTCCTATGTGGCTGTTCTCAGGTGCTTCCATGGTTTCTAACACATCAATAACCCTTGAGTCTTTGCTGCCACATGGATGTCCATCCCCTACCTCCTCTGAGATGGCAGATCGAAGGACTTCACTAGCACACTGTCCCTCAACTTTGGCATGCTGGCCCTAGGCTTATCTCTGGCAAGCCTGGTTTTATCCCTTCCCTCCTTCAAATCTAGTTGAAAGCTCTTGAACTTGGCGTACTACATAAAACTCTTAAACTTGGTGTACTACTAAATTTCACAAGTTACCACCTGGAAGGAAAAAAAATATATTGGTCTAATCAAAGATTGGATAAACATCCTGGGCCCAAAGGTAGGCAATAGCCTGTGGTCAGCTGCCAGGTTGCAGAGATCAGTTTTGATTTCAGCAGCTAACCAGTACGACTTTTGTTACGCAGCATCAAAAAAACACGGTTTTACAGACTCACTATCCTCGTTGTTCCAGCTCCTCAGAGAAACATACACAGAAAGTGCATAATTCCCCTAGATGACCTCCTTAATGCAGGCTGGGAAATAGCTCTGGAAACAAGGCACACTTTGAACAGGCTAATGTATTATTCCTTTTAAGGATGATCTCATCACGTAGATGAAAAGAAACATAGCCTCAGTGTTTCTGGAAATTGAAGCTGTCAGTGGAGAATGGTTTGTTATGGGGATTAAAATATTACTACCCTGAGGAATGTTTACAGAAACAAATACTAGTAGAATTCTATACATGAGCAGGACCAAGAGGCATTGACAACTGAAGGGAAGGCCAGGAGTGAAATGTGTTGGCCAACTTCAGACACAAACACAGAAATGGAAAGTAGTTGTTAAGTAAAACCCTGTAACATGCTAAAAATGGCATTACAGTACCCAGGAAAGCTAGCAGCAGCTTCACTTGAAGTTTGGAGTAAAAACAGCAATGCAAAGCAAGTACATTTCATGATATCCGTTAGCTGACACGGATGGCTGTTACTCATGGTCAGAAATAGTGCATATGACAAATTTCTGCTGTATACAGTTGATATGATTCAGAATACACTTGTCACGCATATGATGCTTGAAATTGAGAACTCATGAAAATTCAAGCTTCATTCATGATTAAAGGTGCTTGCAACATGACAGGTTAAGTAGTAACCAGGTGAATTTTTTTTCTAAAGGTGTTTAAAAAGCAAAACAAAGAAGCACTATTAGTAACACATTTTCAAAAGAGGGCAACACAAAATACTTTATTTATTCAGTGTCTGGAATTGTAACCTAAAAGTTATGTCATTCTCCAGGCAGGCGAGAGGAGATTTTTCATTATATCAAACAGACAAGAACAGTGAATCCGGTCCTCCAGACTCCTGGTGACATTCAAATCTAAGAAAAGATGAAGGACTAGTGGAGTTTTTGCTTTCCATGTTTTTCTGAAAGACAGGACATATCATTCATTCTGTCCATGCTTTTCAAGAAACAATAGCAGTGCTATACTCTAGAAAATGGTTCAGAGTGGTAAATGCTAAACAGCAGAGCGTTCTTCTTATAGTTTGATACTTGGTGGCTAAGATCCAGAAAAGGGCAGGATTTTAGATTCGTGTCATCTGCCTACTGTAGATGTATAGTGGGTTGTCCGTTGTTAATTTTGGTAACAACCCCTATGAAGTCTAAGAATCCAACAGAGGAGTGATGGATGCTACTTCAGTGTCAAGTTCATCATTTCAAGACATAGCACTGATGACATGACAACTGTATCCTGGATAGGATTTAATCAGTCTGCTCCCGTTGAATCCCTGGAACAGCACTACATATACATATGGCATATGTTTAATCTCCCATGATTAAGTGACTCCTAAAAAAGTAAAAAGGCCTCTTAAATGAAGAAGGGGTGAAGGATCATTCTTCTAGCAGAATGACAGATCTTTCACATGTCCTGATTTTTCTCGTGGCAGGAGCTGCTTGCTGAGTGAATGCTTTTGGGTGTCCCAAACAAGGGTACAGACGGTCAAAGACGGAGCTCCTGAACTGTTAGAACTGTTAACACAGAGCTATTCAATTTCATTCCACCACATCAAGAACTATAAGGTTATTAGGAGGATATTAGAAGGTTTATTAGGAGGTTTATTTTGCAGTCAGCATCCCTGTGTGTTTGTGTATACCATAGCAGTGACTGATGGCATTCTTCACATAAAGAGGATTGCTCTTAGGATCAGCTGCTTAACCTCTCACTGGAAGGTTAGCTGGTGTATTGTCTCCAGCTGCTACACAGAGTAATCTCTGTCGTAATCCCTGTCTCCACTACAGCCAGCCACAACTCTTTTGTGGTCTACAGCTAGTAATGCTCACATGCCTAGGCTCAGATCTGTGCTTGCTGTGCATATCAAACAGAAGATGCTGGTTCCAAATGAGTAAGTAATTTTCCATGAAAATTAAGTAAGGTTTTCCCATAGAAGTCAATAAAAGTTCTTGCCTGAATATCTGATCATCATCTGGAGCAAGGACTTCTCACCTCTACTTTCACCTGCCTAACAAATAACTACTGGTGGTTGTAATGGGGGAATGCAGAAATGGCACCTCCCCAAACGCCTATATATAAAATAAAAGTGTACTATGACTTTACTCCTTCCGTGTTGACCCAGCAGAATAACTCAACTGTAAGGCTACAGAAAAGCTTCCAGCAACTCTGGAGTGCCTGTCTGGATGTTTATGAACAAGATAAGAATCCAGTAGGTTTACCAGCTATAAAGTAGCATCTTTGGTTTAGATATTCCACATTCACTCTTACCAGCTTTTTAAGGTTCCTTGGCATTTGTCTGTTGGGTTTTTTTTAAATAAGCAGAGGTTTCCTCACTCAATTTTTATATCTAGAAATAGAAATTCTTCATTAGTTGCACCAAGAATGTAAAAATGTTAAAAAGAAAACACTGACAGGTAGCTCCTTCAGCATCTTTACAGAGTCTTTCTCCATGCACTTTAAGAATTTTGGACAAAAAACATGAGGAAATAAAATCCTATGAGGTTGATTAGGAGCAATTTCTTTTCAGAAAGAGAAAAGTGTTTAATGAAGATTGAGATGAAGAGGATCAGTGGTGGTTTCCAAGGAAACTTAACATGCATCTCTATAAACATCAATGAATCCCCTCTGTTTTGATGGGTTTTTTCTTCTTTTTCTTTTTCTTCCCTATTGTTGTTGAGGTGTTGGGTTTTTTTTTTTCTTTTTAGATTAATCCAAAGCAGGAATTCTAAAGCATTTCACTTTTTTCCAAATAGAAAGTGCATTAACACAAACTTGTATTGGGAGATGCTGGGTGTTTATAAAGCGTGTAAGTAAGACCTGTGATATAGATTTGACTTGATTCTGGACGGAACCATGTTGGGTGATCAGAAAACAGTGGGTACCAAAGGTAGCAGAAGCAAATGTGAATGTGACAAGCACAGTGTAATTAAGTGGTGTTTATGCCGGGGTGCAGCATTTGCCCAGCCAGGTGGGTGCCCTTTCTGTCAATGTGCTTTGGGTTCCCCCCAGAGCAAACCAGGGAACACAGCAGAATGGAGTCCACTCAGACCTTATCATGATAGGCAGTCAGGAAACGGCTGCAATGCATAGCCAGGGATAAGGACAACACAGCAAAGTGGACCTGCTCCTTTGGATTGATATAGCTGCAGGGTCTGTACCTAACAGGAGATGGAAGGAATCTGAAAGTATAGACATCTGTGTTAAGTGAATTATTTTTCCACTTTTTCCTGTCATCTGAAGATCTGGTTGCAGTGATTTGTGTGACCTATCTCATGGAGTGTGCTATCACAAGCCGCTTGTTAACAACTGGAGCAGATAAGGGTGTTTGAGTAGGCACAGCACTCAGTGCTTGGAGGAGACAACTGCTGAGTGGTGAGGTTTGGCTCCCCTTATATTTCTGCATGTTGCCTCTTTGGGTTGTGGAATGGGGCAGTGAGCCCTGACTTAGCAGGAGGAGCCCATTGAGGCATGTTCATATTGTCAGAAAGTAACCTCCAAATCCTCGGTCAACTCTGTGCTGAAGTTTCTGCTCCCTAAAGAAAGAGGGACAGGAAAAAAGAGCAAGGCACCAAACATTTCACAAGAGAACTTCAGGAGTGAGTCATTTTTCTTCCAGACATCATTCTACATCCCATGTTGTAGCCAGAGATGGATCAGTAACTGTGAATGGATGGGTCATGTTTTATTTCTTCTTGAAGTCAGAAGGGATGTACAGCATACAAAAACTGAAGAAAATAGGGACAAGTACAGTCATAGAGATGATGAGACAAATCAAAGCTAAGATTTTGGAAGTGTCATTAGCTTAGCAGAAACCAGACTGATCAGGAATGGAAAACAGGAGACAGACAAGGGGTAGCTTTTCATACTGCAACATTGAAAGGCATGAGGGTGAGACGGCATACACAAGGAGAGGAAGAATACGAACACTGTGCTGTGACTATCAAAATGCAGGGGACATGAGGAATTCTCCATAGCACCCAGGCATTATGAGGTACTGAAAGAAACTACAGAAGTTATCTCGACAGAGCAATATGGTGGAAAGCAGACAAATACTCCACAGTTGACTGCTGCTTGATGCAACCTTTAAATACTCTAAGGTTGCATCATGGATGCACAGACTGCAGATGACTTATGAAGAACCTGGAGGGATGCTGAATAGGCAAGGACCATAGACAAAGACCAGTTTTTGCTGTTCTCTGCAAGAAGTAGTGTGTAAGGCTGTGGAAGTGAGTTATTGGGAGGAAAAAGTGAGTTAAATTGAGGATTTTTGTGAGAGATTTTGTGGAAGACTAGTCTCTCTTTAGAAGCAAGTGAACTTTTTGGGTAACTGCAGCTCACTGCTTAAGGGGGCAGACAGGGAGGATAATTAGGAAGGTATTCAATTAACAAAAGAGAAGGAGATAAATAAGTACTAATTTAGCATAAAATCAAAATGTCAAGAACAAAATTAATCAAGGCACCCAGGGATAAGAGGAGAGAAATGTGCTAATTTCCTATACACCAATGCTACTGACCTGTGTAATAACAGGAATTGGAATGTATTTATGAGCACAAATTCAGCCTTGCGGGGAAGAATGAAGCCTGGTGAAAAGCTCTGCATGACTGGAATGCTAAAGTCTCCTATTCGCTGTTTAGGAAGGGATGAGTGGACTGAGAGGGAGGTAAACTGTTATTCTAAGTTAAAAATGATATCGTCTGTTTGAATCACTGCCAGCTCGGAAGCAAACATTTCATGAATCTTTACAAGCCAATATCCTAAGGGGAAGGATGTAGTGCCATAGACAAAAGACTTGAGGGCAAGCTGATGGGCTTTATAAATATTTACCTATAAAGTGCAAGTTAAAAGATCTGTTATCATGTGAAACTTCAGTCTGAGTGATACACACCTGACAGTCTCATTCTGCCAAATATCCTCAGATGTCTAAATTCTATAGAAGATAACCCTTAATTCAAAAATGTTGTCTCTGTCACAAGGGAATTCTATACTAGCTGCCTTCTTGACAGCTAGAGAGGAATTGATCACACAGTTCAAAAGCCCTGGGAGCTGTGAATGGTGCACTGTGGAGTTTGGCTTGGGATGTGGAGGCAGCGTGTCCACATTCCCTCCACGGTCCAGTGGGCTGACACAACTTCTCAGTGTGGCTGGGCTGCACTAACGCCGCTGCATGCAGTACTTGGTGTGTCAGTGGGTGTGGAGGTGGGAGGACAGTGCTTTTGTAGACTTTTGACTCCCAGCTCCTCATTCCAGGGAGATCCCACCGAGTCATGATTTTTTGCTTGTCATGGAGTTCATAACTCAATGAAGCTGTGTGATCTGCTGTCTCTCACCAAGGTCAGGTGCAGCTGATCAGCAGAGTGGGGGTATCTTTTGTTCATTGAAGCAGGGTTCCCAGAGCCTCACTGAGTTTCTCAGGTGGGAAAGTGTGGGAGGACACTGGATTTTCTGTGCACTAAGGAAGACTGTCAGCTTCTGTAGGCACAGAGGAGCAGACTGCCTTCTGATCCAGAACCCAGCTTCACTGAAAGAAGATGAGCTCTCACCTTACTCTATGAGCAAGAAAGCATATAAGTTACTGAACCATGCAAAATGAGGGACTCAAAACAAAGGGAGGTGGGACTGTGAACTTATTAGTAATAGTTCAAAGCAAAGAAAAGAAATCATCCAATATTCAGAAAAAAAAGGTACTTACGTGACAAGGCATAAAAATGCTAATAGAAGAAAAAAAAAAACTAAAAGAAGAGGAAAATAGCAACACAGCAGGATCAAGGATCCTCCCTTTTCAAAGAGCAATGTATTGACAACCGGTTGGTCAGCACGGACTCATTGGGTGCTCAGCAGTGGGGTGCGAACATGTTAATAGTCAGGCTAATAATGGCAAGTTCCAGCCCATTACAATGTATATAAACAATAAATGAGATGATGGCTGTGTATGCACAGGCTGTGTACGCACAAGAGCCTGATTTTGCTCTTGAGCATCTGCAGCTGGTAAATGATGCCAGAATAAAGGTAACTTCAGTGTTACGCTCTCGCTCAAAATTATTTGTCTCTTCACAAAGCAATTGTGCCTGAGCTAGCTTGTTTTGCACCTTGCCAGAATATTTGACAGTGACTGTTGAAGAAGTCTTGCAGTTGTTGCTGTTCAGAACATAGCTGATGCCTAAAAAAAGATAATGTTCAATACTAAAATGTGAACATAGGGGTTACTGCTGCAAATCACCACATGTAAGAGACTGAAAAGATTAATGTATGGGGATGCCTCAAACGTTGTTGCAAAACAAGTTCTGTCCAGCAACCAGAACTGGGCTAACAGAGAGGGGAGCATTGCCTTGTGAACCAACTCCCCTGTTCTGTGAACTGAGATACCGCAAACTGAGATACCGTCCGTCGTTTGCATGTACACGCCCGTGAACTGCAACTGCACAAACAAGAGGTCATACCTCAGTCACACAGAAAGAAAAAGGGGGAAGGGGCTAGACGACCACTGGAGCCCCCCAGGTACCCCAGACCCATTTCTTGAACTTTTCAAAGCAAAGATTACACATGTGCCAGCCAAGGCAAATCCCCTCCCCTGAGGCGTAGCCAAGGTCTATAAAAAGAGAAATTTCAAGGAGCCACATGCACGCCCACTGCCTGAGGACCACAACCAGAAGAAAGACCATTGCTGGATCCAAGGGAGGTGATGCCCCTCCTTTCTCTTTTCTTTCTCTTATATCTCTCTCTCTCTTTCCGTCTCCATTTCTGTATTTCACTCTATGCACATAAGGGCAATATTGTTAAGAGTTTGTTGTATTTCATTCCGTGTACATACGGGTAATATTACTGTCAGTTTGTTGTTATGATATAATCACAAATTTTGCCAAGCCACTATCTATTGTACTCTGGCCAAGTTTTCAGTAAATGTGTGACTTTGATTGAACCTCCACAATCATTGTTGTCACTCCGGATTACCGTGCAGAGAATCTAAAAGTTAACCTCACCCTCACCCACCGAGTGGGATGGGACACCGCACAATCAGCCTTATACTGCTAGCCTGTTCAGAGTAAGCTCAGATAACTCTGTGTGATGCTGCATTGCTCTATGTAGGCATAACTTCAAGTGACCATGATTTGATCATGTGTGCTCTGCATCTGTGAGCTCTGTGCGTTATATGAGCAGTTTCGCAGTCTCACAGAGCTGAGGACAGCTTTGACCATATCAACTGGAGGTAAAAAATCCTAATAGAAAAGCATGAATAAAAATAAAGTTAAAAAAATCAGAACCCTGTGGCTGAAAATGAAATAACTCCAGCTAAAATGTCAGACCTATGCAGTAAAATGAGATGTTGTTAATAATAACAATATTAATTAATGTATCACATCCATTTCATATATCATAAAGGAAAGAAAGAAGAAACGGATATTGAAGAATATAAGTTGGGACATAAAACTGTAGGAACTGGTAAAGTCACAAGGAAAAATGTATGATCAGCAAAGTCCAGGACAAAAAGGAGGTTGTGAAAGTAAATTTGGAACAAAGAATATGTAAAGAAGTGAGGGTTTTTTTGAAATAGTAGATGATGTCTACGGAATTGTCTACAATGACAGAAAAAACAAGCTTCTCTACATGTTTCTTTTGGGCTTTGAAGAACAGTCAATATGCTGTGATGGCAGCACATCTAGTGATGATTATGACAATGATGGCATATTTTCTGTTCTGACAGTGACTCAAAGAAATGGTAAAAAGCAGCTATTGAAGTTAGATATTTTTAAATCAGTAGGTCTGGATAGCTTGCATCAGAGACTTTTAAAATGCTGTTTGAGTAGCTCTCTGGATCCTTAACACTGATTTTCAATAAAATTTGGAACAGTAAGCTAGTTTCAGAAAACTGAAAGAAAGCCAATGCTGCAAGCAAATCTGAAAAAGGTAAAGTGAGCAATCTGGTGGGCCTAGTGGGCCTTTCAGCTCTAAAGAATACCCAAAAGCAAGGACGGGTAATAAGATTATTTCTCATTGCCACGGATTCATTGATGCTAACTTATATCGGTCACGCTAACTTGTATCAAATTAACTTGATATATTCTCTCAATTAGGTCATAAATTTGGTTGAAAAAGCAATAGTTCTGATGCAAGCACAGAGCCTTCTACAATTTCAGACCACATTTTCATTAGAAATTAAATATAACAAAATAAAAAAAAATGCACATTAATTAGGTACTTTTCAAACCTGAATTGAAAACTTCATGCGTCGATCTCTAAATACAATTGGTCAATAAGCATGATACTATTTAGCATTTTTATTAACAACCTGCTGAAAGAATCGACAGATGATATAAAAGTGGGAGAGTCATAAGCCACAAAGATGACATGCCCCACAGCAAGTTTGGCACTAAGACCCCAGGAAGTGCAACGCTGGCCGTGTTCACTGTGGCTGAAGAGGACTTGGGAGTCATGGCAGATAGAAACATGAAGACAAGTTCATGCTATTACTCTTTTATGATGTTTCCAATTGTTTCCCCTCATTGGCAAAGACCTGAAGTGTTAAAAAGTAAGGCTGAATTTTACACTGAGAATTGCACTAGTGGGACACCATGGATGTGAAAACAAGAAAGTTCTTTCGAGAAGGATTTTGTTAAACAGCAGACAGTACATTGGAAGGATGAAAAGATTGAAAATCATTCTTTATACTGATACAATCAAAGAGCTCTGCTGGCTTAGATTTATGCAGAGAAGATTAAGGGGATGACTTCGTGTAGGTTTATAAGTACTGACATGAGAACAGAAATCTCACAATAGAGAAGCTGGAAGCTAAGGTTAGACGAATCAGATCAGACAAAAAAAGATGCATTAAAGCTATTGGACCTATCTATTGCTGAGGTAAGTGCTTGATCCTCAGAAATCATTATCATTATGATCCTCAGAAATGTTTAAATGAAACCTGCTTTATAGGGAACACCTCACTCCACTGAATAGTTAAACATTAATTCATGCTTATGCATGAATTAAGTCAATGCTAATTCAATGCTCTGGACTCAGACTTTGATTTTCATAGAAATCAAAGAAGTGAAAGATAGATGCTGGCAGGTCTTTAGGTGCGTTCCTGAATTTGATGTGATACCTTCAGGGAATTTCATTTTGGTTTTACCAGGTATCATTTCAGAATATGTTTTTATGCACTGCTTATGTTTCTAGACAGGGAACGCATGGCTGGAAGCCCATGGTAGCAGAGGAGTGTTCTCAACAGGGCAACGAGTGGCCACAGGAAAAGAGAAAACTGAACCAAGCTCTGACTTCTTTGCACACGCATTGCAAAATTCACATTTTTGTAAATGTCTCTATTGCCATATTTTGTGAATGGGCAGGCTGTAACTGCATCTCCCAGGTTTCCCATATTAGTGTCACGGCACTTATCCACAAAATGGGAGAGAAGGGCTGAGGGAGCTGAGCCCACCCTGAGCACACATGTCTGGAGAGCTCCTACATTGCTCCTCCTGAAGCTGAGCCTTTAGGCAGCAAGCATGTATGCTCAGATGGTGAACAGGCAAGTGATCTGACATTGGTCCAGTGGAGAGTACACCAGATGGGAGGAAAAGAGAGCTACAGTTTTGGTCTCTGGTCCTGAGTCCTTTTTTTTTTTCTTCTTCCACAAAGAAATCCATTCAGGAGGAGTCCATACTTCTTTTATTCTTTTTTTCCCCATTCATTCACTTTCTCAAGGAGCTGGTGAAACAGAGGCTGGATTAGGCTACAACATAATCCAATTAGGATGCAGCCTAACTCAGTTACAAGTAATCATGGTAAAAGAGGGACGAAGACAAGGGGACAGGCTGACACAACAGTCCCATGGGAAAAAAAAAGTAATAAAAAACCATTCCTAAAGAAAAAAATACATCCTCAGTCAGTGTTAAGTTTTCCAGTAGAATCCTTCCAAACTCTTCCTGGAGAGTGAAAGCAAATGGAAAGTTGAAAACATGAAGATGTGTTTCCCTGATGCATGAATAGCTCACATGAGCATTAACAGAAATTACCCACATATCTCATAGACTGAACGGGCTCAATATTAAAATTTACTCCATAGGAGCTGCTAGGTACAAAGAAAACTGTACAGGAGGCTCCTGGAATACATAATACCTTAGGTTAGTAAGAGCTTCCTTTATTTTCTTAGGACTCCCACGAAGATAAATATCAAGATAGTATTGCTTATATAGACAGGAGGTAAAGCTTATTTCTTTTAAGGACAGAGACCTTATGTAAAACCTACTAAAAATGAAAAACAGAAAGTAAAGAAAAAAAGTATTATTTAATCTGTGAGATACCTTTTTCACCTATGCAAGTTACTATACCAAAAAGTAAAGTGATTTTTTTCTCTTCTAGTTCTTTGTTGTGTGGATTTTTTTTAAATAGTTAGAATATAATGGAGACCTATTCAAAAGCAAGACAGCCTTTGGAGGGAGATTTCCAAGTTACTCTAGAGAAATAATCCCATGTAACAGATTTCTAGATTGGTAAAACCCACTTATGTGTTCCTGTCTTAAAACCTTGTGCTTCTTCAAATTCATGTATTCTGCTTGTAGAGTGAAATCAGTTGCTTCCCAATAGAACTCTGTCATTTCACTCCTTTTTGAAACAGCTGTATGGAAAAAAATGTAAATAAGTGACACAACGTATTTTAATTTTGTTGAGGTATTTAACCAATAAATGTGATTTCTTGATTATTGGTAAGTGAATACATTCTAATTATAACACTCCCAAAAACATTAATAACATCAATGTGCTAAAGAAATAAACTTTATAGACAGAACTACCAGCTGTGTGCTAAACAGTCTTTTGCATGCATTTTTAGTTAATTTTTTAAGTATTAATTAATGAAAATGCACTAACTTTTTTTTAAGGTATAGAGTGAATAAATTAGACATTGAAAACATGTTTTAATTATTTCTCTTGATCAGTAGCCCATACAAGCACTTTACACTGACTCAGAAGGAAATTATATGAGCAATTTCTGAATAAAGGATGTGCAGCATGCTTAAATTTTAAAAAACACTACTGTAATTTCTATTATTACAACTGAATAATTGGGTCAAAATTCTGCTCACATGATTATTGCATTCAGGCTATAAGCTACTGTAAATATAAGGCACTTGTAATCTAACTCTTCATGTTCTTTATTGAAATACTAACGGTTTATAACATGTATCTTCATTAAAGTTGTGCTTATTTTTATTTTTTCTTTTGTGAATGTGAAAGCAACCTTATGGACAAATGGCACCAAAAGGCATAGATATTTAATACTTTTCCACATCACTCTTCACTAAAAAGGTCAAATGGTTAGAATGTTCAATGTCACTGAGAAATAAAACATCAGCACAGAAGAGGAAAAGAACAAGTAACACTGCTTTCTGACAAGTTGAATCTTTTCATAACTGCTGGCCCTGATGGATATCATTCAAGTTAGTTAAAGAAATGACTGACTGAAGCAATCTCAACGCCATTTGCGATTATTTCTAAGAACTTCTAGGGGGAGGGTAAGATACTGTAAGACAAATATAGCTCAAGCTTTTAAAAAATCTGGAACAAAAATAAAATAATCTGTAAGAAGCCATAGGATAATAAAGAGATGGGTAAATAATGTCAAACTGCTATCATTTTCTTTTGTAATAGCATGATTGGCATCATGAGACAATAGTAGTAGTATTGAATCACATATGTCTTGACTCATTCCAGGAACCATCTCACATGATAGTCTCACATGAAAGTTAGGGAGACATGGGCTACGTGGCCCTCTTGTAGGGTGGATATAATGCTGGTTACGTACTCATTCTTGAGCGATAATTATCAAAGACCCATTCTCAGAACTAAGAGACTTAATGAGTGGGATTTTGTAATGCGTTGTTCTTGGTCTAGGATAGGCTTTGACACTTCGGAATAACCAGCAGTGGAAGTACAGGATGGGATTCACTTGGCGAATAGGCAGTTCTTCAGGACAGGAGGGAAAGCCACCACTTTGTATGGTGTTACACTGGGGCATTTAACTGAGAACGCAGTCTGCAAGATAAGAGGGAGCCCTTCCTCTTCAATAAGGATCAGAGCATTCATTTTTAGGCTCTGTATTTCAATATATATGTTGTGATATTGGAAAAAGTTCACAGGAGAGCTGCAGGAATAACTGGAGTCCTAAAAATTGCAACCTATGGGAGATTTCAGAGGCTTGTACAACTTGGAGAAAACTGAGGGGAGACAAGACAATGATTTTCTGATTTGCAAGAAGTTGCTGCCAAGAATAATGGAAGAATCTGTTCTTCAGCTCTGTGATGAATTCTGGCAAGAAAAGTTCAGATTAAATATCAGGAAAAAGTGCCCAGTAGTGAAATTAACAAAATTCTGTGATAGGTTGCTCAACTATAGTATTATGCAACATAGCATACATGCCTGGGTATAAGTAGGAGTGGGGCAGATATGGGGGTTTCTGCCTTTGGCAGGGGATAGACTAGATGAACTCTGCAGGCTGATATTTCACCTTTGTTTTCTATGATTTGTATGCCCACCTGAATTTGTTAATGAAAAACGGAATTCCATAACTTGGGAACAGTTAGGCTGCTAATGTACTGAAGCCATTGCCTAGCACACTGGGTAAAATTTTTCCATTATTTTTCCTACCTGTTTATATCCATTCGCAATCTCTTGATTTATCCTAAGCTTATAAACCCTCTGGGGTATGATCTGCCCTTTTTTTTCTGTGAAGGTACTGTCTAGTGCAGTGGATTGCAGTACATTCATTCCAGTTATTATAACATATAGAATCACTATATTATTCATCATCACTGCAGCTGTGGTGCACACTCTGAGCCACTGTTTGGTGCTGGTACAAAGCACAGATAGGGAAATGAACAATCCAATAACCATTGCCCTCTCCTGAGATCAGTGTGGCCAACAGACTTCCACAGGGGTTAGAAGCGGTCATCAGAGACTGCAAACCTAAAGTATAAGAGAAAATTATTTTAGGGAGATTCCTTGGGAAACCACTTTTCAACTAATAAACCTCCACGAAAGTACACAATATGCTGGTTCATAATCATTACCACTGGTTTTGTTTGCCCATAGGACTGATATGAGGTAGAGAAGGCAGGAGAGAAATCTTTAAATACCAAGTCATGGGAATGGAATTGGAAAGAGGATAGAAAGGAAAGATCAAAGCAGTGTTTACTATCACAAGCACCATATGGACCCTGCCTGAAACTAGACCAGTATCATTTAAATGGATTAGAAATTTCTATCTCCATTCAGGATCTGAGAAAAGTTACTATCTGGAAGACATCCTCTGTTTTGCAATAATACCTTGACCTAAATAAATCAGTCTGATTCTAGGATGAGCATCACAGAATGCCAGCTCTCAGTGATATCAGTATTTGAGGTTGGGTTATGAATAAATGATATCAATAATAGATATAAGAAATTTAAACTGGAGCTAGCTCGGAAAGGTACATTGTTTTAACAGAAATATTCAGGTTTCAAAATGTTTTCATTGTTTTCCAAGAGGAAGAAATATGATATGTTTTATAACTTCTCCCAATCAAGTGAGAAAGGTTTGTCACATAATAAGCAGAGCCCCGTGGTCAGGGGACTCACCTGGAAGTTCCAGATTCAGGTCTCTAATCTGGATTCCTCCTGAGGAACTTTGTGTTTCTGACAGAAGACAGTATTAGTGAATATTTTTAACACTGATAGCTTGAATCAAAATTATTAAATATGGAGCAAATAATCCATTCTGTCCAATCTTCACTGGAGGAATTGGTTCATCCCCTGGAGCAGCATCAAAGCAATTTTTTTCTACCTGAAATATGGCCTAAAATATGTTTGTTTTTTTTTTTTTTTCTATTTTGCATATAGCAGCTTTAATCTTGATTTTATTAGAAGTTTTGTTCTTTTCCTGCTTTCTTAAGTATCTTAGCTCAGGTAGACATTATCAGCCTGAATTTGATCTTATAAATATTCTACATTGGGTCAATACCACTGACTTCTAGACCTGATACAGACTGTTAAATCAGGATCCAAACCAGGTATCATTTGCATTAATATATGTATAACAATATAAACACTCGAGGGGATTCAGTTCTTTTAACTTAAGACATCTATGAAATAGACATCTATGTCTGTGTCATCCTAAAGTTCAATTTCATTGTCCCAATGGAGGGAAATCTATCTGACCAAATGTAGGTGTCTATTTTGGGATGAGATAAATGATATCCAAAGAGTAACTGATTCTGCCCATTGACTGAAAGAAGAGCCCAGGACTGCTTGAAAGTCCACAGACATCTACACTTAATCAGATGAAGTCAGTTTTTAAAGGCAGTGGCTGAGACTAAGCTCTTATCTGGGCACATGGAAATACATTAATGAAAGCAAGCCCTCAGGAGTTTACAGCTTGGAGCCCTGATCCAGCTGGCTCCTGTACACATGCAGTCTGATAGATAAATCAAAAAGTTAAAACAAAATATGGGAAAAAGATGGTATTATTATCCTTCCTACATCCCCAAAAGATGTTAAACATGCTAATACTCTGGGTTGATCATGTTCCTTTTAGCATGGGATCTCACATTACAACTCACTCTGCAACCATGGATAGTCAGAGCACTACACACCAGCCATCCCACTGCCTCTGCAGAGCAACTGAACTCTTAAGCCAGAATGAGAGTCCCCACCTTGTATAAATCTGACTCCCTAACCGAGTCATTTTGCCAGCATTCACATTCTATTAAGGAACATCTTCTAATTGTTTCATTCTTGATTAAACTGCCTTGGACTTATATTAATATGTACTTTGGAGTAGGTTTAATTTTGAGTGATTCATTTTTCCAAATCCCTCTTCTGTAAACCAGTAATGTCCCTTTCCAGAAAAGTAAACATCCAATTTAAAAATCACGGCATTTGAGGGGTATTTATAATTACAGTTTAGCATTTTAGGACTCCCAGGAAGAAATAAGTTAGTAAGACAGCCTGACAATAGACTTCAGTGGAGTTCAGAAAGTCTGCTTCCTCACTGCAGGGCCCTTAACTACTTAGTACAGTCTAAATTCTGTAGGTTCTTAGCATGTCTCATTATGGTATTATAGTAATGCTGCAGAATAGCACATTAAAGTGGTAAGATTAAGGAATAACCACTTGAATACTAATGATCAAGTCCATTCAGAGTGCTCTGGTGAATGTAGACCCTGTTTGTATGTGTACACGGATCTCATACGCAATAGACCACCATCCAGTTACTTTTACAGAGACGTTCTCTTTGGACTACAGCCCTCCATGTGATGGCAACTAAGAAGATAGTCTTTACCGACAGAAGATAATGCTCAGGAGGGATACTGAAAACTTACTATCCTCGGAGGGAAACTGCTGCAGAACAAGAGATAGCAGTCCCTCAGTACTGAAACTCTAGCTCTCTGTATCATGTAACTATTGAAAATACTGGTCTCCAAAACCTTTTGTGACCCTCCTTCTGGCAGCATGCCAAGCATCTCAAGGTCTGAGCAAGATGCAGCACCTTGCTTTGATCCTTGAAATGCTAATTTTCATTTCAAAGCAACAGTCAGTTTTAAAGTTGATGCTGTTGCTAATGATGGCTTTGATGTAATTATCAGTGCTGGATTGACTCAAAATGCCAGCTGATCCATATAGTTCGGAAGAGGCTTATGTACTTGAAAGTTTTTCTGTTTATTCCAGCTATATGTGCTTGTCTAATGAAAGATATTATTTCTTTCTAAAACCTTATATTCTTTGTATTCATAGACCTTAATTGCCATGGGGAATCACCATCCTTGGAGACTTTCAAAGCTTAGCCAGACAATTTGATCCATCTTTGAATATGGCTTTGCTTTGAGCAGGGTTTTGAACTAAGTGGTATCCAGAAGCTCCTTCCAACCTATATCAATATGTGACTTTATAAGGCTTAAACCTGGTAGGTCTCAAACCTGCCCTTTTTAAGTCTTTGTAATAAGGGATCTGATCAAATATTTTAATTCTGGTAGTAGCTTGATCAGTTAAAAAAGGCAGATTCTCAGAAAGCTACAAGGAAATATGAAGCAACATGAGTTGAATTGCCAAGGATACTGTAAGGTTCCTTTTAACTGCCTTGAGCTTCCCAGATGGAGAACAGATTTCCAACTGGAGATGGTTTTCTGCAGGCCTGACAATTTTGCCCTCAATGAAGAGTTCAATAGAGAAATGTAGGGTAGTAGAGACATTCAGTCCAAAGAACATATATTTGAAATGCATATATACAGTAGGATACACAGCAGCATGGCTTGAAGAAGTATCTGTGTCATATGTGACAATGCCTCTGCCTCACACTAGAAACAGATTTGGGTATGGAAGGCAGTGCTGTAATTTGTCATGGCTGTATTCCATGCAGGTGTGTTTGGGGGTGCTGGCTGGACAGAGAGACAGAATTTTATCAAAGGATTAGGGCATGGCTTTATTTTTACAGAAGAGCACATACACTATCTTCAAGTACAACATCTATTTGAATTTCCACAACAGAAAAAACCTACAAACCTAAGTTACATTTGAAGGAAATTTATAGTTGATTTCAAGTAAGAATTAATAATACATCATTTACACCATTGGAGTTGAAAGGGAGCTTTCATTTTCTGCACGTATTTTGGAGTCTAATACTGTGCATTTATAATATCCATATCATATTTAGCATTCACTTTAATGGTTCAAATATTTCCTTAATTGAAAAACAACTCCAGTGCAGCAAGGGTAGTTGAGATTTTTACTTTAAATAATATTTTACCTCATCTAAAATTAATGTTGACTAGCGAGGGCTTATTTATATAGTAGAGCGCAATTAAAAATGATGCACTGATTTGGGTTACTCTCTATGGTTCTGATTCTGCAAATACACATGAGACTAACTTTATGCAAAATAATTTTTACGCTAAGTTCCACAGAAATATTCAAGCATATAAAAAGGCTCAGAGGAAGAAGTGTTTTTAAAATTAATATATATATAGACATGTTCTAGTGCTCAGGGTGTTCTGCAGCATTCATATTGCTCTTACTAAACATCTTTACCAGTTCAGTACAGAGTAAGATTCAGTAAGAGTCAGTATTCTTAGTTCATAGAAAGAAAACCAAACATTATGTCTTCAGCAAGGACAGGAGTTCAGATGCAGGAATCAATGGATGAATTTCTGTTAAGCAAGATTAATTGGTACCTGTGGCCATGATTTAAATTAACAGACTGAAATTCAATCCAATGTTGCCAACCCGATCCAGAACCTTGTGAAGCCAAGAAGATTTCACTCATCTCGAACTCCGAATGCCTCTGAATGCCTCCGAATTTCACTCTGAATGTGAAAAGAAATAAAGAAATCCAGTGTTAGACATTTACAGATCTTGGCTCACATCTTCTTGTAGCACAAATCAATTTGGCCTAGAATTTATTGGATGAAATATGCCTCCTGACAATCTGTGTAGGTGATGGAAGCTACAAAAACATTTACATCTGACAATATGAGCTGCAAAAGAGAATCAGTTTCAAAATTCTGTCAATAAAATGCAGTAGGATTTACTGAGGGGATGCCATCTGGTCAGGATATTAGGAATTTTTAGGTCATCAGTAATGACCTTTTTGCTAAGGCGCCTCTAGCAGTCTGTATCATATACAGAACCAGATGTTGAATCTCATGTAGTGTTCACGTATGAGCTCTGAGCTAGAAGGCATGAACCAGTGCCAGTCTACTGAGACTTAATGGTTGGGCATGGTCAATCATAAGTTTATCTAAATGGCTTTGAACAGGAGATAGCCCCTGTAAAACACACAAGAGACCAGGCACAATTAGTATGACTGTCTGCATCAGACCACGTAGATGTGACTAATGTGTCCTCATCAGCTGCATAGACCTAACAGTCTGTGCTGGAGGTTTGCGGTTTTGTATGTCAATTCCCTCCCTGATTTTTCTGTACAAACATGACGATGAGAGGGACCTGTTTTAGCAGATACGACATTAAAAAATGCATCTGATTATAACCTTTAAAATGATGCTTATAAAGTCATAGACTAAACAGGAAACATGACTGATTCCCTCCTTAACTTAGAGAAAAAGACCCGCCCAACATATTCTTTTCATTCACAGCACACTTAGTAATGTCTGAGCAAACGTTTCCCCAGGCCTCATTCTGGACCACTAAGCATGAATAAGCGCCGTAGTGCTTTTGCTAAATGACCAGACTAATACAGCATCAGTATTGTTAATGCATCATTTGTCATAGTCACAAAGATGGAAAACACTTTCATGCATTTGTTTTTATTTGGGAACCGAGTACTTTCAGAAGCCATACTCAGCAGATTATTAGAGCATATTACGCAATCTTTGGAATCTAGACAAAATATGAGAGATTTCTCTATCATGCATTATGATCAGGAAACTAAACTCCTTGCATCTATCTTAGAGTACACCTGTGCACCTTCATCAGTCTTATTTTGAAAGTATTATACTATTCTTCAAGATTTCTGAGCTTTGCTTTGTGTATCAGTTAGGTCTAGAATCTCATTCACTTTGTCTCTATGCACATTATTCTGACCAATGCCAAATTCTACACTAGCGACACACTCTCAAAAAAGTATTGTGTGTTTATTAGAGATGGTCAAGTCTATGGCAGGCACACATATTAAAGTGTCAGAGGACAAAAAAAATTATGTGCATTTTCAGAAAAGCCCAAGCACATCCAGCCACACCTACAAAAACACATTACTCACTTGAAACAGTGAACAGGTCGGGAATAACGATGCTTAAAACACAATCAGAAATTCAGTGAAATTAATAAAAAAGATTCCATTAGTTTCTGTGAGCTTTTCATACGGTTTCAGGCTTTTATAGCTGCAAACTAAGCAACAGAGATTTCACCAGCACCTTCTTCACAGACATAAAACTACAGCTGCTTCCTTAAAGTAAAGAACCTTCCCCTTTATTTACTGCTTGAGGGGAGCGAGGATGCTGGGTGCTGCAGTAGCCCAGCCCATGTGGTTGGAGCTGTGCAGCTGCTTACTGCGCTTCTCTCCTGCTTGCATTTCAGCATTTCTCAGCACATCTATTTGGAGCAGAATTAAAGTATTCGCTCTCAAAGTGAACCCGGAGGAATGCAGAGGGAATGAAATGTCCAGCAGGATTCCACTCCAAACAGTGACTGTGCAGTGCCTGCTGCTGTTTTTCCTATTACATCCCATAACTTCTATATTAAAGTTATTTGATTTTAACTCCCCAAAGAGTTGGGGGTGTGGGTGTGTGATGTGTGGGTATTCATTTGTGACAGAGGCAGTTGTAGATAAGCTCATTTTCAGATGTAATTCCTTCACTTCAGACGATTGTTTTCCCTTTATCATCCATTTCTCTACCTCTGAACTTCTTTCACTAGGGTTTTTCCTTCCAGTCTCCCAAACCACCAGACTACCTCTAGTTCAGGGCTAAAAATGAAAACATTGTATTTTTCCTTCTTATCATCTTTTCTCACTTTCACTGCTCTGTCTTTCAGATGATGGGTTCAAAGGAAATACTGTAATCCAAAAAAAGTTATTTTAACTTTTTGGAAGATCTGTCCTGTTGTTTACACACCTCATTGCAATTCCTGTCTGCCTTGTGGGCTGCCTGTACTGGACATACAACAACATACCACTGATTCCTTGGATCTTGCAGAAAGGTTTGTTTGCTTAGGCGTCTTTGTTTGCATCTGAATTCATTTATCAAAGCCAAATGCTAACCCAGAGATTAACATTTGTTAAGAACTTCCTGGGCCTGACTGGTAAAATGATTAAGGAAAAGAAAAGATGTTTTATGATGCTACAGAAAATGCAAATCTTAATTTTACAAGTTCTAAAGCTGAAATGAAATAACATTTTAAATGGCCAAATTGAATGAACTGAAAAATGCACCATCCGGAAAAGATTCCATCTGACTCCCAATTGACATCTTAACTAAATCATTTTAGTAAACAAATAAGAAACAGAATTGAAAAGAGACAGATTGAAAAGGAATGAAAATGCCTGTGTGAAAGATGAATCCCATAGTTTTATGTGTTACAGCTGATATCAGAGAAAAGAAATAATTACTAAGTAAATCTCTCATACTCATCAAATGACTGGAAGGTCTTTAATGCTGGCAAAACAACTACTGATTTTCCCCAATCAACTTCCACATTGCCAGAGAAGGGTGATATTTTTCATCTTTGGGCTATTATACAGTTATTTCATTGCCACTTTGATTTCTCTTTTCTAATCCATTGACAAAGAAACTATTCTACAAATATTGTGATTTTAGAATCCTTTATAGTTAAAGAAACAAAGAGAAGACCCACTTTGACATCCCAGAGAAATGTACTGTGATTGCAATGAATTCTTAAAAAATCTCACTGAGTGTCCTCATTTCCCAGTGCCAGCACCATGTCAATATGCAAGCCATGGATAGTGATGCCCCTTATAGCAGGGTCTTCCACTGCATTTCATGTGTTTGATCATCAGGTCTGTGTTCATGAAATCATCTTAATTTATTTCCCACTAGCTAAAGCAACTTTCTGTAACATTTCAAGGTTTGTTTCATCATTCGAAAAGTTAGGTATTATGGACTACAGGCTGGCAGATAACGTATTCACATTTTTAACTGCCTTTCTCTCTCTTTACCATTTATAATATCTTATATAAGTTTTTCGCAGAAGTGAAACGTGACCTTTCTCTCAGGCCCTAAACTGTTCATCTCTGTCCTGACAATTCACATTCCCTTCATCTATATGTAAAAGATGATGCCTGATGAAGACAGTGGATAATTATAGCTATCTGGCATGATGGCTTGTGTTATGTATCTCTGGTTTTCACCTGGGATAGTGTATGCCATTTAGGGATTTTTCTTTCCTAAAAATAATGGATGTACTTGAGTCACTTCATATTAATTTCTTTCTAGCTCACCTGAAAATGTTTTAGAGCAAAAGAAAGCTGTGGGATCTGGGATCTGTCACGAGTGTAAGATTGTAAAGGCCTGCTCCAGTGGTACTGAAATGGAAAAGTTTCTCACTAACTTCAATAGTCATGCCTACAGCAACATGGCTGGGTGAAGCTTCCTAAAAGCCTTTGTCAAGCAGCACATTGTTCTTCCTCTGAGGAAAACAGTAGCCAGATCTTTCAGGAACAGAGACTAGCCCTGCATCCCCATGGGAAAGGATAGAGTCATGGGTGTGCATCTCCCACAGTGCAAGTGCACCCTGCACCTATACCTACACCATGGCTGCCATAGCGGGCACCGTTCTACACTGGAGCTGGCCCCTGCAGGTGTGAGGCTCATCCCTGGTGGGAATTGCAGCAAAGGTTGCTAATAAAGCATTGGAGTTAAACTGTGCAGTGGTTCAGAGGGAGACTGAGAGTGCAGGAGGAATAAAGAACGGTTCTTTAATGGGGAGGGATTGGCTGCTTCCTTCATCATCAAGTCAGATGCAATATATTCTGTTCTCCACCGTTTTAGCACCCCAATAGATCAAACCTATCAACCTTTGCTTTTACTGGAGCTGTTTGCTAGAATTATTCTCTTTAATTGTACATTTAATGCCTGAACACTGAGAAGGATTAAAAGAACAAGTTCACAGTCTCTCACTATCTTCCTCAATGAAGTTGATGAAGATTTTTCCTATTTTTGTGCTTTAAAAATTACTTAATAAATCTTTACAGACTGAGGAACAGTAAAAGCTCTTGCTCTTTTTCAGGCAGAAAAAAACAACATATATGAGGATAAATAATTCATTTTAATACATCTCACTTCGCACTAAATAATGTTAGCATACTATTCAGAGAAATGCTGGAATGAAAATCAACTAAGACATATTAAAATATTAAATACAATTTGCCTGATATATTTACTCATCTTTATGCCTTCCACATGATTAAATAAACTTGCTTTCAGGGGAGAATCTGGATGACAGTAATACAGGGAAGTGGTAATCAAGATACCTATTTCAACATTCTGTTTCTACTTTGAGTTCACGGTCAACAGACTTAGTGCAAACATATTGTTCTTTCAGTTTATCGTAGGTATAGCAAAATGAGTTTTTATATAAGATATTAAGGTGACAATGTACTGAGGAAGTGGCAATTTTTTTGCAATGGCTTCTGCAGATTAAAAGGTTGACTTAAGTATGCATTGCTAGAGGATCATTATTAAAAAATCAAATATTTACCAAAAATCAAATAATTTAGATCTGCATTTAGTGAACAACCGTCCATTTTAGGTGCAAAGACAAAATCATGGTATTTTCCAGTGTAATACCTGCTGAAATAGCCATGATTTCTGAGATTATCAAGATGTGTGGTCTCATTTTAACAATTTTAACTCATTTTAACTACTAAAATGTTTTTTTGAAAGGTTTTTTGGATAGATTTTGGTAAACAAAACAAAGTAGAAAATCCCTCTTCATTTTTTCAGACACTTTCAACTTCAATCAGAATCAGGAAATTGCTGCATTTTATTTCAACATATTCCTTCAGTGATGATACCATTCCTCCTTCTTCCTGTGAGTGCATGTGCATTCACACATTCACATCCAATTGCACACAGCCTAAGGTTTGGGTTTTGGAGTTTTCTTTCCTCTTTGGAAAGCAAAGGAGGCTGGGAATTCAGTGCTGTTAAAGCCCATGTCCTCCTCTGCCTGCAAGGGGGGTTCCAACCCACCACTCCTCCCTCACCAGACAGACTGCTACCTGCCAAAACCCATGAGCAAGGGGAAGGAAAGGGATTTTCAGCTCCTCTACTGAAAGTCTTCTGTTTGAGAGCAAAAAGTAGCTTGACCAGGGCACTAAAGGCAAGTAAACAAATTTTTCTAAGTAACACCTGGGGAGTCCAAAGGGGAAGCCACTTCTTACATTAAGGAACATTGCATTAAAAAACATCATAAAAAGTCTGAGGCAGGGAACAGAACTCAAAATAGCACCTTATTCTCCAAATGACAGGCAACAAAATGGTTACTAGTCTGATATAAAAGTATCTACCCAAGACGAAAAAAAAAGTCTCTGTCACATACCTCAAAACTTCAAAGCACAGAGAGAAATACATTGACAGAACATTGATTCTAACTAATTGTGATAATCCACCATCATTTATAGGTCAGCAGAGTTAGACAAATATTTCTGACAGAAAATCAACAATAATACTGTATTTCGCAGTAAAATATTGATTTCCATAGCTTTTTCTGAAGGAAGTCATTAAAATAAAACATCTTTATATGACTGAAAAAAATATATTTGAATATTTCAAAAAAGATACATAAAATCCGGACACGAGGCTTGATTCATTTGCCTAAATTTTGTCAGCATAGGCCTAAATATAGTGCTGGTGCAATACCTGAAGTTTAAGCAGGATTTGCTACGGCATCTCCATTGGCACTAGATATCTAGTTTTAGACAACTGAACCAAGCCCTTTTGTCTTGTCCCATTTGAGGATGAAACCAACAATTGAAAAATCTCAAAATATCCTACAAGATCAATGTTCAACATTTTAACTGAACTGTAAAAAATAAGTACTTTTCATTAGTAACGTGACTGCTTTTTTATTGTAATCATCTGAGACCCACAATATTGTAAGATTACAAGGGCATGTAGTGACAGGACAAGGGACAATGGCTTTAAACTGAAAGAGGGAAGATTTAGATGAGATATTAGGAAAAAATTCTTCACCATGAGGGTAGTGAGGCACTGGAATAGGTTGCCCAGAGAAGCTGTGGATGCCCCATCCCTGGAAGTGTTCAAGGCCAGGCTGGATGGAGCTTTGAGCAATCTGGTCTAGTGGAAGGTGTCCCTGCTTATGCAAAGGGGGTTGGAACTAAATGATCTTTAAGGTCCCTTCCAACCAAACCATTCCATGATTCTATGATTACAGATTAATCATAACCATATTCTTTGAGTAAGATACTTGGACAGTACGGACCAGACTAAATACATAGGTTTATAGTAGGAAAATCTCCCTTACTATCAATCATTCTATAAAGACATTACAAGATTACATCTGCGTCTACTTCTCTTGGCTGTGACGTTTTTTCTTTCTCCTGAAGAAGTAAACTGTCCAGATCATTTGAAAGAAATCTTTCTTCTTAATCACTCCAAGTTTAAAACATCTTTTCCAGTATATGCAGCCATCAAGGGGTTTACTGCAGATTGCAGTGGACATTAAAATGTCAATAATTAAACACTGCAGGAATAGGAATTTTGAATGAAAATGGCTCATAAGGCTTGCTGCTTTCTATCTTCAAAGTATTTTAAAATGGTTTTCCAATAAATTCAGGGGAGTTGTTCTTTTTATCCTTCATTTTTAAAATGAATGCAGGAGATCCATAAAAAGGATTTTTTTTTTTTATCCCAAGAAGCACCAGAGTTCCAGGAAGAGCTTATTTGTGCTTATTTATACCTATTACCAATTTTGACACACTTTATTTTGTGATACCTCACAGCTTCATGTAAAAGAGGTTGATAAATATAGGATTCTTCTACAACATTGATTAGATCTATTCACATTAGAAATGTATTGCTTTCTTCATTGGTCAATATTCATTCTCCTGAAACTTCAGATTGTATTATTTGATAAATTCTACAAACACCATAGAATTTTCAAATCCAGGAGTACTGCCAACTCATAAAACAAATGTTTGCCTCATCTTTTGTTATCAGGATCAAATACCTTGAAGATATTTGAATATCATTCTTTTCTCTTCAAGGTATTGAAATCAGGAAGTAAAGTACAGCCTGCTGACATTTTCACTGTTTTGTTCATTCCATGCCCTCCTTGAGACTTTCAAAATAAGACAGACTGGGACTCATTCAATTAAAATTCACTGTCAGCTTCTTGAACTATGCATACTAATACACTTAACTGGCTTATCATGGCTATTCTAAAATATTTCTTCCTTTTAACAGTGGATATAGATCTTTGTATATTGGTCACCAGTGAGAAGCACTTGACATATACTACCTTAAGACAGTATGCCAAGAATAAAGCAGCACCACCTGCAATAAAAAAAGATATATTAGAAATAAAAGGAGATGTGGCAAAAAAAATGCCAATCTGACTCTTGCTTTTAACAGTGAATGTAAAACATGGGTAAGTGTTGTTCATTTCAGTAGCATTTGCCAACAAATATCGCCTCTTTTCCAGGAGCTGAGAACTCAAATGCAGTGAATGATGCTTTTCATATTCCAGTTCAATACATTTTTTGTATTTCTTTTGTATTTGCTTTCAAAATAAATTAGGACTGCAACATTGTTAATATTGTTCTTCAAAATCTTTTCCATAGAGATGCATGCCCAGTCACACAATCTGATATTTAAGTCTGCTCTTTAAATTGTCCCTTTAAGTCTCAAAGCTAAAAAAGCAGGTAACAGTCCAGCATATATTTTATCAGTAACTGATTGCTCACAAGACTTTTTTAATCACACAGTCTACAGGAAGTTACAGCAGAGCCCACTTCTTTTTCATATATGTATAGTCCATTATATATTCTTGCAGTCACTGATACTGTTATTGGAAAGCATGAATTAAAAATGTCTTCTATTGCAACCTGTAATCATTAAGGGAAAGTCTCCAACACTGGACAAGCCAGTGCACACGCCATCATTCTGTTCTCTTCTGGGAATTATAAAATGAAGTACAGCCAGCTGACTTTCCCACTGTTCTGTCTCTTCAGTGCTCTCCTTCTATCTTTTAAAATAAAAATGTCTCACATTTTACCAAAATTCAGTTGTATTTCCTAAGCCTCGTGTTTCCATCTTGTCAGGTGTCTCTGGAGGCTTTCTTCATATTTAGTCATTAGTAAATTGGGTGGTATTTAGGTCTTCCACATACCATCTAGATTACTGACCTCGAGGATTACACTAAGGAGAAATGTTTGCTGCTTTGCTGTTCAGTAATGCTTTCTGCCTATGGAGCAGAAGCGTGGGCCTTCACTCTCCAAACAAGAAAAAGAGGCATTACCTTGTCCAGAGCCCCAAGCCTCAGGCTGAGTTCCCCACCATGTAGCAGTACACCGGGGGCTCTGCTGCTGCTTAGGGATCAGGAAACTGCCCTGAACATACTCTCCAGCTCACCTGACACAAAGCAGGGTGCCACGACCTTGTTATGCCTCCCGTCTTGGAGGGGACATGTGGTGTGCCTATACATGCCTTGGGGAGCAGGAATTGGGTGACAGCCGAGGCACATCAGACAGCACACCAGAATTGCACAGGGTGTTTTCAGCAGAAAATCACCACGGGCAGCATTACTGATCAGTCTGTTGCTACGTGGAAGCACACAAAGGGCTTTTCTCTCCTGTCGCTTGCTGTAGTATAAACCAGGACGAATCCTGTGGAATGTAGTCAATTTACGCTGACATTAACTTGGAACAAATGTCTATATCTAGCCTCTTTATGTATACTGAGAGATAGGGCTTTGTTGTTGTAATTACATTTTTTTTAAGATGTGAGTTGCATAAATCGCATAATGATTTCCTCTGTCTGTAATGGCTGTAATCTGCAGTTCAAGAAGATTCCTAATTAATATTAATTCCCACCCTGTGCACAGTGTGTTTTGGCAAGTAATTAGGTCTGAAGGGATGGCCAAATACACTGATCTTCAAATTTTGAACAATTTAATTACAGGCTTGTTTTCTGTGTGGAGCTGCATAAGCTATTAGTTTAGTTGAGAGTATCAGTGTGGTCCTGGTACTGAGGCTGTCTCTGGAGTGAACAGCAGAGAGTGCTCTGCAGGAGAGACGGCAGGCTGCTCAGGACTTCTGCCCCAAAATCATTTGATTTAAATGAAAGCCAAACTATCAGCTTATGTGAATGACTGTTTACCTGGAGGCTGCTCTGTCAGACTGCCGAGTTTGCTGCAAATGCATTCCTCAGAGAAGCTGACTAACAACTGAAAGCAGAAAATAGCCACTCAAAAGGAGGACTGCTTTAAATTTTAAATGAGTTCATCAACAAAGAAGCTGCTTTTGTCACAGATTTACAGAGTAATTTTGCATGAGAATTTATCCTTTTTACTCTTTTAGAAATTCAGCCCTTTCTTAGAGATTTTAAAATTTATTTCTTAGTATTTTTTACTCATTAAGTTAGATTGCCTTATGCTCAGGCCACTTTTAAGGACAAGTTACTATTCTAGATAAGGAGGGAATCTGTCCCAACCTGTCATTCACTAAATGTTTCTTTGATGTCAGGTAATGGGACCTTCACTGGTGGGGGAGCTCTGAACCCTTTACCCGCTCTCTTCATACACGATCTAAAGAAATCCTGAAAATTAACATCAGTAAAATAGCTGTTATATGTCTTACTCCATTTTTCAGAAACAGAAGAGAATCCAAATTGCCTCTGCCCAGTCAAACGTGTCAAAACAAAGTGATCAAATTACCAGAAGGAAGATTTCTAACTTGTCAATGACTTAATTGATGGAGAATGATAATACAGGCAAACAGTTAAATGTGTAATGGTAAGTAACAAATGCTATATAAATGATTAAATGTGTTTTCACAGGTGCTTCAGAAAGGCCTTACTTGTAAACTCTTATAACCTAACTGTAATTGTGGTGGATACGAGCCAAGATTTCCACCTGCTGGGATTGCTTAATATAAATAGCATGAACCAGAACATCTGACTGGGATGCTCATGATTAAAGATCAAGAGAGAAAAAAAAAAAAAAAACAAAAAACACTAAAAAACCCACAAAACTCTCTATTTACATGTCTATGAGGTATTGGTATTTCCTTGCAGGATACTCCCTGCACTGTCAAGCACGCTTGCGTACTTTGCTCTGCAAAGTATTTACTCACTTAAATAATTTCACTGGTGAAGAATGACAGATCTTGAATAGGTACAATAAGAGTGTGTCTCTATCTAATCCACACTGACACTCTGAGACCTTACACTTGACCCTGGCACGGTGCAACATCATTACTTGCGGCTGAGTCTTCCTCTGAGAGCTCAGGAGTGCTCCTACAGGGAGGCTAGCTCTAGGAGGGCAATGTTAAGAGACATATGTCTCACATGTCCCTCTGCAATGGACACCAAAATGTGTTTGAACAGGAATGTGAATCTGTTTAAGAGGAGGAACAGTTGACAAATGTCACGGTCTCTCTATAATAACAGTGCACGTGTGTTGGTATTTAATGCTTATGCTGGTACACTTTAAGTAAACATTCACATCGAAGCAGGTGACTTCTCTGCACTGAGCTCTGCAGCAGGCATTTGTGATTCATAAGTACTGATGTCAATTCAAGAGTTTGAGTTAAATTTTGATTCTGCATAGTATTAAGAAAACTTCTTCAGTATGAATTTTTTCTTTGTACAACCTATAGATAATTTGTATGGCTTCTGTGTTTTCATTTTCAAGACTTTTTAATTTTCAAGTTTCAAGATTGTTAGAGTTAGCTGAATCTTATACAGCTATGACAAGCAACTAGAATACAAATAAAGGAATGTTAAATATTGTGCTAAACTGGCTTCCATTTCCAACAGCTGCAGTAACTTAAATGATCAAAGACTGGCAACAGATACCATAGGTTTCTGATTGATTATGAACTTCCTACTGCTAATCAATGATTTCAGTGAGTTATATCTATTTGATCTCCTGAACATTCCACGAACTTGAAATCAACATTTCCTGTGCACGACAGATAAATAGCAGGCTACAGTACTTGCTGCTACTCCTGCACACCGTTTGTGAGTTAAACTATTCTTATTTGGAAAAGCCTATGTTCACCACATTTGGTAGATAATTTGTTCCTAAAGGTACACTGCAATTTTTGACATGTTTTACCTAATATTCTTGATGATTGCCATTAGCCTAAATACAAACGTAGAGTATAAACTACTGCACACTACAGATACTGAAAAAATGTATAAGATGAGAAAAACCACAGCACATGAGTGCATACTCCTCAGATATTTTGTGAAGAGGGGATGAAAGCGGTGGTTTCATTTCTCCTTTCCTTTCTCCCTCCCTTGCTTCCTCTCTCCATCTCTTCCTTGCTTCATCTTTGTTACTGGCAAACATGAGTAAGAATGAGTTACATGAATTAAGAATTAATTTTATGACACCTTTTCTGTTTTGTAAGATGCTTCTAATGAGCCATTTTGACTTAAAAAATTTGCTGACTCTTAGTTATTTATTGATATTTATTGATTTTTTATTTCTAAATATGAGGCCTCATTCATCAAAACACAGAAGGACATGCATAATTTTAATTACATGCTTGAGTTCAAATCCAAAATACACAGCAAAATGTCAAATGCATCTCTTTGACCTGCGGGTGATTGTCCAGTTGCTTGCATAAAGTGTACCGAGAGATACTGCTATAGCAGGGAGGTAATGCCTGCAAGAAGTCACTACTCCCAACTCATTCCCAATTTTGGGATCCTTTCTGGACTATAAAATTTGTAATACAGGATGGAAAGAGTTTCAAGTCATGAAAAAAGTGAAATGTTACAACACAGACAGAGTATCAGAATTCTTTGCAATATTTTAAGTGCAAGTGTGAAAATGATTACATCTAATACCAAGCTGGAACAAATGAATATGATAAGGAAAAGACTAATACTCTTTACAGGGCTTTTACTGGTCCTTACTAGCAAGGTCCAGTGTGACATCAATGATGTGTTGACTTGACACATACAGATACAGTGTATATCCAGACAAGGCTCACTTGACAATAGTGAAAAGGTTTCTTGATTGAATTGTCCTTTTTGGTGGTGGTACAGTATTCCCTTAAAAAATACATGAAGAAATGCTGGATCTCCTCTGGTAGCATTACTAGAAATCAGGTAGCTCTTTTCTGTATATGAGGAAATTGACAGACACTGGGGGCATATGAGCATCAACTATACATAACCACCATGAAAATGAAAAAAATATCAGGAAAATATTGCAAGAGAGATTAATAGCTCTAAAATGAAGGCTGAATACATAAGGAATGATTTTCAATTGTAACATTCAAATAAGCTTTCATATATGGCAGAAACTGTATTTGACATTATACAAAAAGAATGGGAAGCCATTTGTAAATTTTATATTAATACAGCAGAGATTGTTCTTTATTAAAACTAGGAAAGAAGAGTGGATTAGCAATGCCACATGGGATGCTATTACAGAAAAAAGGCAGGATAAGTTAAATCTACTCAATACATTAAGGCCAGAAAAGTAAACAAAGAAAAAAGGAATATAGGAATAAAGATAAAGCAGTAAAAAGATCAGCCAAAAAAAGGATAGGATAAAGAGGCTTTGTTGATAGACAGGCGCTGAAAGCAGAAACAGCAGCACTGAAGACAGACGAGAACATTTTATCAAACTGTTTAAAGACTTACTGGAGATTTTAAGCCACAGCAAGGAAAGTGCAGTGAGGAGTAAGGACTGGAAAAAAATGAACGTCACCTTATTTTAGAGGAACAAAAGAACAGAAAGGTAGAACACCTCCCAAACACTGCAAGAAAAAACACCTTATTTACCTAGTGAAAGATGGCAGAACTTGATGCCTGTCCTGAAGAAATCAAATCTTCATGAGCTTAAAGTAGCCTGAAAGATGGAAGAACGCTAAATTAACAAATACAATTCAAATCACCATCACATAGATATGAGGAAATGCAAAGGACCACATGATATTTGGACATGTCCCTAAGGTTTCATGTGAAGGACAAATAATACAATCTGCTCTTGTTCCCACGGAAAGTCTTCAGTGTAGTCAACTATACTGCTTTGAAGTTGCCACTCATAGCAGACAAGGGAAACATGGCAACATTTGCTGTAATTGATCTTAAGCAGACAAGATCTTCTTCCTGCAAAGCATCATAGAATAATGTACAAGATGGTAAATGCCTCTTCTCCTGGACTGCATGGGGTTTGATTTAATGATGTATCATCATGACAAGTAGTATCAACCTTTGGAATCCTTCGGATGGCGATCCAAAATGTTAAGCAGAAGTACGCTACGAAGTAGATGCAGCTGGGAGGTGATGAATCTTGGTGACAAAGACTGCATCTTCTTCTCCCCTACCCTCACTAAAATCCATTGGAATGGATTCTTTTACTTGCTCATTACCGTGGAAATGGGCATTTCAATATACATGAAGACAGCAGAGATGTAAGGGTTTGTAGCCAAAATCTGTCTCCTAACTAAATCAGTTGAAAGTATGTCACGAAAAAGGCTCTTAAACTTATGCCAAACAGGCCCTACAATTAATATATTAGAGATAGGCAATGTCACAGGTGATAAATTATCTACACAGAATTTTCTCTATTTAGAAGCTGAAGCTTTTACAAACTTGTATAACCTCATTCAGAATGCAAATAAATGCATGCTTAATATAAGTTCAGAACAATAAACTAAGCACTTCCCATACATATTACTGTGCAGAAGTCTTGCATGATTAAAAAAACACTGAAATCAAGGGGAAGAGTCCTCAAATGCAGTGCAGAGTCCTAGGAAAATAACACAGTCAATCCTGCGCAAATGGCACAGCTATCAGTACAGGTGTCTGTGAAGGCTATTTAAAGTACTGACTTAATAAATAAGAAATGAAGCCTTAAAATGAGTACCGATAATGGAAAGAGTACAAATAAGAAAAAAGGAAGAGAGGGGACATAGATCTATTTTTCATGACTCTCCAGTAATAGGGAGAAGCAAACAAATACTTCTGCGGTAGCCCCAGATTTGGTTCCAAAGGACTGAATCAATGGCACTCTGCAATACAGTTGTGGTTGACGTGATCCTGTTACAAAAGCAAAAAAGACTTACAGAAACTAGCCAGACAGGATATGGCTGACTAACATAATTTGATTTCTGTTTTATGGTCTTACCAACAATGACACTGTTCAGTAAAAGCATGAAAAAGGGTTACAAATATATGAGAGAAAGAAAATTGCATTAGGGAGCTGAACCAATAAATTTCTTCATTCAATTTTAGCTCAAGCATAATACTTCAACACGGCGATTAAGTTTTAGTTCCAAACCAAGGAAAAAAAAATAATAAACTGTTTTTGATTTGGTGTTGATCTCTTAATTGTCAATGAAATATTCTTTCATACAGAAGAATGAGTTTCAGACTCATTTCAATCAAAATTTTCTCCTTCTTTGGACGTTGTACTAAAAAAATAAAAAATTGAAAAAGATGTTCATGTCCAAAAGTTACTTTTTTTAAAAAAAGTGGTTTCTGAAAACCATTTAGATTTCCATATTTCTAATTAAATATTTCAAATATTCACAAATCAATAAAAATTCCTGTAGTATTATTTCCCCAAACATTCATTCCCATTTTATGGAAGGCTTTAAATACATCTTTAGGATTTAAAATGACCTTGTGATTAATTGGGGGGGGGGGGGGGGGTGATACTTTCACAAAAAAAACATAAGGGGGGGGGGTGTGTGTAATTTACAAAGAAATAATATAACTGATCCAAATTACATTTTCAAACAAAAGGTCAGCTGATGCCTAGATTTACAAAAGGGTTCAATTTTTGTATGTCAAAGGAACAGATGCTGTCATAAGCATCACAATGGAAGCGGGTTGACACTTAAGTCTTTTGAAAATTTGGCTGCATTTGTGGATACTCAAAGTTTACCCTGACTTCTTTCAGGAATTTACAGTTTAAAGTCCATTTAACACTATAGAATTTCACAATATTTCCCTTGATAACAATATTCAAGTTTTGAAGGACCTGATCTTCCCTCCAAAGTAACTGTCAGTTTCCTTATATTTAGCTCCTTTCTTTCAAAATCCAGGACAGGCTACTTACTCTTCACCTCTTACCCCACTTTGCTATCACATGGTTTGTACTGCAGCTTATCTGTTTAACTACTTACAGAGATTTCAGCTAACCCATTCTATTTGATCATGGCACCTTGAGCAGATTTATAACGCAAATTGTGTCTCAGAAAGTATATAGATGTACAGAATGTTTTGTCAGCAGACAGTTTCTTGTACGGTTAATAAGACTGCATAATTTTGCCTACTGATGTAAAGCTTAGTTTGAGAGATTAGAGAGCACTTCCAGATGTTTCATACATCAGGCTGCCCTATAAACCATTTTATCTAAGACAAATTTTCAGAGTCACAAGGGGGAGGTAAGGAACCCAGTTCCAACTGAAAATCAAATATCACCCACTTTATTAAGAAAGCTGAGAAATTTCCTTTATAAATGATAACATTGTTCTCCTGTGGAGGGAGGGATTATTTAAAAAAAAAAATGCACTGAAGAGCATTTAATAGCATGGTTATAATTGTGACAACTTAAAGATATAAAGTATAATGAGACAGGTTTGTAGGAGGAGGTAGTATTTTCTACTAACTCATCTGATATGTTTGGGAGGAAAAAATAGACAAGCTTTCGGGCACACAA